>NC_091985.1:173062069-173312885 GCF_044704955.1 Pristiophorus japonicus
AGAGAGGGAGGGCTGGCAGGAGAGAGGGAGGGCTGGCAGGAGAGAGGGAGGGCTGGCAGGAGAGAGGGAGGGCTGGCAGGAGAGAGGGAGGGCTGGCAGGAGAGAGGGAGGGCTGGCAGGAGAGAGGGAGGGCTGGCAGGAGAGAGGGAGGGCTGGCAGGAGAGAGGGAGGGCTGGCAGGAGAGGGGGAGGGCTGGCAGGAGAGGGGGAGGGCTGGCAGGAGAGGGGGAGGGCTGGCAGGATTGGGGGAGGGCTGGCAGGAGAGGGGGAGGGCTGGCAGGAGAGGGGGAGGGCTGGCAGGAGAGAGGGAGGGCTGGCAGGAGAGAGGGAGGGCTGGCAGGAGAGAGGGAGGGCTGGCAGGAGAGAGGGAGGGCTGGCAGGAGAGAGGGAGGGCTGGCAGGAGAGAGGGAGGGCTGGCAGGAGAGAGGGAGGGCTGGCAGGAGAGAGGGAGGGCTGGCAGGAGAGAGGGAGGGGAGGCCGGAGAGGCAGGTGAGTGAGGGGAGGCAAGAGAGAGCGAGGGGAGGTAGCAGTACACTTATTTACAGGGTGAGACGATCTGGGGCTTTCCGCTCCCTCGTCGATGTCTCAGTATAAACACAGGTGCAGGTTGGGCCTCCATGGGCAGCTGCGCTGCTGGGGATGGTGAGTTCAGCTGCGTGGTCAACCATGATGTCGGTTGCCACTTGTGTGTGTATCGGAGGGTCGAAGTTGGTGGTGTCCTCTTTAGGATGCTCGTGGCTATCTGTGAATCACAGTTTGGTTTGTTCTAAATGCTTTCTGCAAGTTAGTCCATTTGCAAGTTTGACCTCAAACCCCCTACGCCTTTCTTTGGCTACGACAGTGCCAGCAAGCCATTTGGGACATGTGCATAGTTGAGTACAAATACAGGGTCATTGATTTCAATATCGCATGACAAATTTGCACGATCATGCTACATGCTTTGTTGATGCCGCCTGCCCTCAGCATGATCATGGAGATCAGGGTGGACTAGAGAGCCTTGTTTTGAGTGCCCTTTTCATGAGCAGTTCGGCAGGGGAACCATGGTGAGCTTGTGCGGTAGCTGAGCAGGACTGGGGACAGGCGGCTCTGCAGGGAGCCTTCCGACACGTGTTTCAAGCTTTGCTTGATGGTTTGGACTGCACGTTCTGCTTGGTCGTTAGATGCGGGCTTGAACGGGGCAGATGTGACATGCTTGAATCTCATTGTGGGTCATGAATTCCTTGAATTCAGCGCTGGTGAAGCATGGCCCAGTCATTGACAAGGACATCAGGCAGGCCATGCGTGGCAAACATGGCTCATAGGCTTTCGATGGCGGCAGTGGACGTGCTTACAGACATTAGTACACACTCAATCCATTTTGAATAAGCACCCAAAAACATTTTGCCTAGAAACGGGCCAGCGAAGTCAACGTGGATCCTCGACCACAGTTTGGAGGGCCATGACCACAAACGTAGCGATGTCTCCCTGTGTGCATTGCTCAGTTGAGAGCAAGTGTTGCATTGGCGCACACAAGACTCCAAATCTGAGTTGATGCTAGGTCACCACACATGGGATCTGGCTATAGCTTTCATCATTACTATGCCTGGGTGGGTACTGTGTAGGTCGCGTATGAACATTTCCTGCCTTTCTTAGGCAAAACCACGCGATTACCCAACAAAAGACAGTCCGCCTATCTCGACATTTCGTCTTTGCGCCACTGGAACGGCTTGATCTCTTCATGCATCTCCGCTGGGATGCTGGACCAGCTCCCATGGCGGACACAGTTTTTTTTTTTAACAAGGGACAGTAAAGGATCCTGGCTGGTCCAGGTCCTGATCTGATGGGCTGTAACAGGTGACTTTTCGGTTTCAAATACATCCATCACCAAGAGCAAGTCTGCAGGCTGTGCCATTTCCACCCCGGTGGTGGGCAATGGTAGCCGACTGAGAGCATCAGCACACTTCTCTGTGCCTTGCCTGTGGCGAATTACATAGTTATATGCAGACAGCGTGAGCTCCCATCTTTGGATGCGAGCAGAGGCATTGGTATTAATACCTTTGCTCTGAGAATAGCGATATGAACGGTTTATAGTCAGTTTATAACTCGAACTTAAGCCCAGATACTGGTGCATTTTTTTCACCCCGTAAACGCATGCCAGAGCTTCGTTTTCAATCATGCTGCAGGCCCTTTCGGCCTTGGATAAACTCCTGGACGCGTCAGCGACCGGTTGCAATGTTCCCGATTCGTTTACTTGTTGTAACACAAACCCGACCCCATATGAAGACGCATCGCAAGCTAGCACTAAATGTTTACATGGGGCATACAGAACAAGCAGTTTGTTGAAACATAACAGATTTCTGGCTTTCTCAAAAGCAGTCTCGTGATTTCCCCCATACCCAGTCATCCCTCTTGCGTAGCAACACATGTAGAGGTTCTATCAAGGTGCTTAACCTGGGTAGGAAATTACCAAAATAATTGAGTCGTCCCAGGAACGACCGCAGCTCCGTCACGTTCTGTGGTCTCGGCGCATTCTTGATGGCCTCCATCTTGGCGTCGGTGGGTTTGATGCCGTCTGTCGCGATTCTTCTCCCTAAGAACTTGACCTCTGGCACCAGGAAAACACACTTCCAACTTTTCAACCCGAGTCCCACACAATCTAGCCGACTTAGAACCTCTTCCAGGTTCTGCAAGTGTTCGATTAATATGTCATCCTGGAAAAACCACGGTGTGCGGAACCGACTTTAGCAGACTCTCCATGTTCCTTTGAAAAATAGCCGCGGCTGATCGAATCCCAAACGGGTATCTATTGTAGATGAACAGACCTTTGTGCGCGTTGATGCAGGTGAGGCCTTTCGAAGATTCCGCCAGCTCCTGCGTCATGTAGGCCGAGGTCAGGTCCAACTTGGTGAATGTCTTCCCTCCTGCCAGCGTCACAAATAAGTCATCTGCCTTGGGTAGCGGGTACTGGTCCTGCAGCGAAAAACGATTAATGTTACTTTATAGTCCCCACAAATTCTGACCGTGCCATCGCCCTTGAGAACCGAAACAATCAGACTGGTCCACTCGTTGCAGCCTGTCCAGTTCGACCTCCACTTTCTCTCGCATCATGTATGGCACTGCACGTGCCTTGTGGTGGATGGGTCGTATACCAGGAAAAAAAATGGATCTGCACCTTCTCCCCCAGAGAAATTTCCAATGCCTGGCTCAAACAATGACGGGAACTTGCTCAAAACCTGGGCATGAGGCATCGTCGACGGACGAAATTGCTCGGATGTCGTCCCAGTCCCAGCGGATTTTTCCCAGCCAGCTTCTGCAAAACAGTGTGGAGCCATCTCCTGGTACAATCCATAGTGGTCATTCATGCAACGCTCCATCATGGGAGACTTTTACTGTTGCACTGCCAATTACAGAGATCAGCTCTTTAATGCAAGTTCTCAGCTTGGTATGACTAGGGCTCAGCTTGGGCCTTTGTGCCTTGTTACACCACAGCCTCTCGAAGGCCTTTTTGCTCATGATAGACTGACAAGCACCCATGTCCAATTCCATGGATACTGGATTTCCATTCAGTTCAACTTTTAACATGATCGGTGGACATTTCGTGGTGAAGGTGTGTACCCCGTACACTTCTGCTTCCTCAGTTCAAGTTTCTAGTTTGATCCACCATGGATCGGTCTTCCTCTGCAAAGTGGTGGTTTGCAGGCTTTGCAGCTCGTCTGCACATTCGCTGGAGGTGTCCCATTGTTCCACAGCCTTTGCACGCATAGTGTTTGAAGCGGCACTGCTGGGTTCGATGATCACCTCCGCAGCGCCAACAAGGTGTTAATTGCCTCGCATTCACACTTGATGGCAGACTCAGTCATCTGAGGTAGTGCAGTTGCAGGTGTGTAAGTTCTGCCATATGCATTCCTGCCTGAAAACGACTTTACTTTGTGTACAGTACTTGCCAGTGCATCTTTATGCTGCAAAATTTGTTTGGTGTTATTGCTGGTGGACATAAATGCCTGGGTTATCGTTATGGCTTTGCTCAGGTTCGGTGTTTCAACAGTCAATAGTTTGCGAAGGATAACCTCATGGCCAATGCCAAGCACAAAAAAGTCTCTTAGCATTTGCTCCAGGAATCCACCGAATTCGCAATGTCCTGCAATGTGCCTTAGTTCGGCGACGTAGCTCGCCACTTCCTGGCCTTCAGACCATTGACATGTATAAAATTGATACCTTGCCATCAGAATGCTCTCGTTCGGATTTAGGTGCTCCCGGACCAGCGTACACAGTTCTTCATGCGATTTGGTTGTTGGTTTCACTAGAGCAAGAAGATTCTTCATGAAGCCATAGGTTGTTGCCCCGCAGACGGTGAGGAGGATCGCCCTTCGTTTGGCAGCGTTCTCATTCCCTTCCAGCTTGTCGAGTCTCTCCATGAAGGCTTCCCAATCGTCACCTTCTGATAATTTCTCCAGGGTACCAACAGTTCTTTGCATTTTTGCATGATGGTTCGTTATCTATTACTCGTCGCCAGTTGTTATGTCTCAAATAAAGCAATGTGAGTGAGTACTGTAGAATTGAGTAAGTGTGACCTTAGTCTCTTTATTCTGACTCCAGAATGCCGGCACAGCATGGGAGGCCTGCTTATATACAGTGCTCCCAAGGGATGCTGGGATCCCTTGGGACTCTAACAGATGTGCCCTCGGGTGGCATTAGAATGTTGTTTATTCAGTGTTGCATACGTAACAGTAGGAGAGAGAGGAAAGGTAGGAGAGAGAGGAAAGGTAGGAGAGAGAGAGAGAGAGAGAGAGAGGGAGGGAAAGGGAGAAAGAGAGGGCTGTAAAGAAAGAGAATTTGGCATGCTCAAAACAATTCTAGCCACTAACATTGCCCATGAGTATCATGTCATTGGAAATACTCTTTCACAACAAGGACCATGGGCGCACTATAGACACAGGCATTAAACGCTATTGACTTAAACCATTTACAGTAGACTGTAACAGATGGCACATTCATAACCCAAGTCACAATACAATTCATGATCTCCCTAATTTCATGTTAACATAATTCATGAAATCATTAGAATTTGCTACAGTCTGTACAAATTCCAACAATGATTCCTAATTTTCATGAATCTATTAACTCTTATTAAACACAGAGATCATTTTTAAGCTAATTTAGAAGCATAATTTACCCAGTAGCTATTAAACAGACACTGCTGAACTCTGTCCTTTGCAGATAAATGCTCTTAGTAAAATAATAGCAGTCTGATGTATTGTTGTTGCAACATGTTGCACCCTGCTTTGGTAGGATGCAGCATTCAAAGCACAGCTTTGGCCAAGCTCAGATTTCCCACATGATATTTTCTCAATCTTAGCGAATATACTGATACGAGGAAGGAAAAAACATAATCAGAGAAGTCGTCAATTTGTGTCACTCTCAAACATCTCCAAGGAGCCAAGGAGGGGAGCTTGGGTTAGGGAAAGAAGGAATAAACCTAGAGTGAAGGAAAATAACCTACAAAATAAGGCAATAAATTAAAATAATTACTAAATGGTTGCCCTGCAATGCCTTCTACATACTAGCATCCACATGCAGAGATCAGGATTACAAAACAAAACATGTTAAATCACCGTAGTTCACCCAGAAATAAAAATTCTATTTTGAATCCTGAAAAGCCTGCACCTGGCTCAGCTGCTGGAGAAGAAATGCTTCCCGAGCTTGCACTCAAATAGCATAATCTTGTTTACAGTATGTTGTATTCAGCAGTCCTCAAAAGCTCAGCCCATTAACCCGGGACCATGGTAGCTGTAAACATCTTGATCCAACAGTGGTCCAGAACACATCCACTAATTTGACATTACCTCCAAACTGCATCAAGTAGTAAATGGCTCATGGAAAACAGCTTTCATTTTGTTCCGTATACTTAATTTTTCATGTGGTTTCTCTAACGGTTTATAGCTGTAATCCCAAAGTTATACAAAGAAGATTGATTTAAAGGCCAACTCTATCGTATGATTTAAACTCACACATAAACTACTCAAGAAGTTCAATATTATATTTTGATTATATATTTCCTGGCTTTTTGGATACTTTTTTGGTCATTATAAATACAGAACTCTTCCAAAATTTGAATCTTAATGCTCATGTGTTTTAAGCTGCATTTACACTGCAGCTACTGGTCTCAGATCAATTCTCGCGCCTAGAAGAAAGCACTGCATATGTGGTTACACACATAGAGCTCCACTCCCAGCAGTTAAAGTTTAGCCATGTGCATGTGTCTGGATTCAAACATTTCAATTAACTAGAAGTAGGTTTAAAAAGAAAGTTTCCAGGAGGTTCAAGGGAGTTCCTGTACACTTCTGAAACCTGGTTCAACAACAACAACTTGCATTTATATAGTGCCTTTAACCTAGCAAAATGTTCTAAGGCACTTCCTCGGAACATTATCAAACAAAATTTGGTACTGAGTCACACAAGATATCTGGGTAAATGAAGGACATTTTAAGGAGCATCTTAAAAGGAGGACAGAGGTTAGAGAGGTTTAGGGAGGGAATTCCAGAGCTTTGGGCTTAGGCAGCTGAAGGCTGGTCTTCCACACCACATTGGCGTTACACTCAATGCAATGTCAAATCCAAGTGGTGAGACACTATTTCCCTCACGGAGTCTCGCTTCACAGGAGCATTATCAAAAAAATTCCCTCTCTAGATTTATTGTTTCTTTCCTTAACCCACACTTCTCTCCATGGCTCCTTGGAGGGGTTTGTGAGTGACACAAATCTCCAGTCAGGCTGGGTTTGACTCCAGATTTCTCTCACAACTTATAGCATCAGTGTGATGTCGGAACTGCTTTGCAGTAATGCTAAAGCTGTAGCATAAATGCTTCCTTAGCATTATAACATAACCGAGTTATTTGTAGATAATGTAAAACAATTTGTTCAATCTGAAGTATCCCACTATCTATACAGGAGCCGTTCTACCTTTAATCTTTAAGTACTTGCTTACTGCAAAAACAAAAATACTATGTATAATAAATGAAGAGTTACAAAACCTCAAATTAGAATACTTTCATGTCTTGTTTAAAGGAGATCTGTTATTACTTCCAGCCTGATGCTTACAAATGTTGAAAAGGTAATTTTTCATGAAATATTAGGTTTCTTTTACTATTATTTGCATTGTAGAATATGAATTTCATTAAGAATACAAACTGGAATAAATAACTATCCAGTGTAATATTAGAATGTGAAAGTCTCATTTTTAACAGGAATTTCCTGACCGAGGAACAGTGAAATGCATAAATTGGCAAAGCTCCGAATCAATGTGACTGAGGGAAGTGCATCTTTCAATTTCCAGCCACTCAGAGTGAACCACCCAGCACGCAACAGAGTCAACCCTCAAACCTATGGGTTTCACTGGAGCTGCCAGGAAAGTAGCTGTGATAATCAGGGTTTCACTGAGGAATTGGAGAACACATTGATCCCCTACAAGGGAAAATATCCTTTCTTTAAATGTGCAGTTCAAAACTCCCTGCCAAGAAACATTAATGTCCCAATTCAGAGACACCACAGCCACTTAAAACTCCAAACCTTGCTCTAAATTAAAACTCCAAACCTTCTAAAGTTCTAAAGACTTTTAAACTTCTAAACTTTTAAACTTCTAAACTTCTAATGACTTCTAAAGTACCATTCAAAGATTATAATATTTTGCTCTACTAAATTCAAGTACCTCTCCTTGATAATCTGTCACACAATTACATGAAATTCGGCTCCAATAGAGCAGGTTTCCATAACTAAGATTTCACATGATAAATAGTTTACCCTTATAGGTCAGATCACAGGAATTTCATATACCTGTATTTAATAAGTGTGACTGCTAAAATATGCTGTTATGTACAAGAATAGCTCAGTCAGGAAACCATCAAACATGAAATTTGAGCAGAAATCTTTATTAGAAAGTGTTTTGACAGAACGATGAAAATAATTACAAACAGAATTTTTACTTTATTTCTTTGCAATTTCATACTCCTCTAAATGAATTTAGTGTGCATATCCAATTTATTTTTAAACTTCCAATTAAATAATTAGTGTAGAAATTGAAGTAACAGGATAAATTAGTCCACACAACAACTTGCATTTATATAGCACCTTTAATGTAATAAAAACATCCCAAAGCACTGCACAGGAGCAGTATCAGACAAAACTTGCCAGTAAATTCAGGCAGGTATATAATTTCCAAATGTTAACGCCCAATGATGGAACATTTCTAAATAAGTCTGGTTGCTTGGGTCTGGAAGGATTTTGTGGGGAGGCCAGAAGATTGTGCACTGGTTTTCAAAATGTAAAATCTGATCTTAGTAAATAACTCCCCAGATTGTATTATTTCAGTTGCTGTGACTTCCTGCTAATGTAGTCATTGCGACCATTTGCACACAAAGTGCCACAAACAGCAATGAGATAAATAACTAGGTAATCTGTTTTTGTGGGGTTGGTTGAGGGATATGTTCCAAGGGAGCAAACAAGGTCTCAATTTAACATCTCATCCGAAAACTGTACACCCTCCAACAGTGCAGAACTCCTTCCGTTCTGCACTGAACTGTCAGCCGAGATTAAGTGTATTCCAAGCCTAGTCTAGGAAGGTGTTGTATTCAATCTATGCTGAAATAGCTGGTCTTGGTGGGACTGGGAAGTGCAAAGAAAATTAACAAGGTTCCCTCTTCTATCAATTTCCAGACTTGCTACTGGATGCGGGACGGTTCCCTCCGGAGATGTCCCCACCCTTCACTCAAATAGCCAGCTGTCAATGCAACACTGGCAGAAACCTGTGACTATGATGCCCACCTGCTCACTCTGTAATAAATGCTCAGTTGTCCTGGGAGAGTATAGATGGCGGGAAAAATTGCCAGAAATTGGTTCATTTAAAAGACACTATTTTGTACAATAGTTACATTACCAACATAGATCTTCCACTAGGAATGTCAATTTTAGGCAACAAACGTCAACAAAACGTTAAAAAGAATGGGCCATTAATTGCCAGACTTGATTTAGTAGGGAATAGGACAAGCACAAAAGGTTGTGATAGCTCACTTGTCAACCTGTTCAAAGTGCAATTCAAATATGGGTTTGAATCCCATGGAGGGTTGCTCAGCCATCCACCCTCAAAGTTAGTGAAATGTGCCTGACCAGTCGAGGAAAATAAGGGGCATACCTGGCACTGGCCAATTGATCACTGATCATGGAAAACTGTCAAGTGCACCCTTGGCAGAAGGCAAAGGAACTAAAGCTGAGCACTACGTACAACAGCTTGTTAAAACATTTGGAAATCACTTTGCCATTGAATACCACAGCAAAAGCACATGTGCTGATATACATGGAGAGCTAAAACTAGAGGAACAGCAAAAAACAAACAAGAAATTTGTCCTCAGTGTTCTAAGTGTCAAGGAGCCAGGATGCTGACATCTATTAGTCTCGGCACTTTGAAGGTTTGTGTTCCAAGGATAGATTCTTGTTCAAATTTTGGGCGCTCTCAGGTATTTCTTTTCATGACAATTATGAATTCACACTAAAGTTAAGTGACATTATAAGCAAAAGCCAAGTCAGAGACCTTCAAAGATTCATATAATTGGCATAGTCATCACAGCGCTAAATACCAAGTTTGAGCATGGAAGGAAACTGAACATTAAATTTATAAGCTTACTTTACATCTACTTAATAAACCATTTAGGGTGCAATAATCAGCCACACAATTTAGAAAGTCAGTTCTGAAAGAAAATTTTGAAAACTATCCTACAGGGACAGTTAAAGATGTACATTATATAAAAGGAAATGTTATAATGGGCCCAAATTTGGCCCTCCGGTTTTTTCCGCACACCTCTGATCCCCCTGCCGACATTTTACCTCAGAAGCAGCGCCAAAAAAACTCCCTGCGATGGTGGCTGATTCTTAGGCTGTCTGTGGAGCTGGCGTGGCATACAATGAAGAGAGGGGGGCGGAGCTAGGTCCCGGCGCTGAAAAAAGTGCAGAGACTTCTGCACATGCGTGCTAGAGTCTGCACACATGTGCAGTAGCTCCTGGCAGGCCATTACGGCAAACCTGCGCTGCAGGCTGTGTGGGAGGGGCCAAAGCACGCCATCAGTAGCCCTGGCCGAATGGGCTTCCTCATCGGCGGCCCGCTGCATTCCCTAAGGTAGGATTTCTATTTTTTATTTGTTATTTACTGATTGATTTTGGTGCTTTAGGTGCAGGGTTCCTTCTATTTCTTTATTTGTTATTTATTGATTGCTTATTACTTTGATTTTGGTGCTTTAGGTGCAGGGTTCCTTCTATTTTATTTGTTAATTAATTGCTTATTACTTTTTGTGCTTTGTTTGGTGCTTGGTGGTGCTTTAAATATAGTTACTTGCACCGATTCCTTAACTGTAAGTATGGTCTTTCTGTGCGGACAAAATTGGACATATACGCTGTCCTAAGTTAGTTTAGTACACTTTTTTCTGGCCAAATTGGCATAAATGGTGTAAGTGGCTGGGAATGCCCCCTTTTGAAAAAAAAACTCACCCAACAAAAAACCTAACTAACTCACTCACTTACACTGGCGGAAATTAAATGGCCATATTTGCAACTAAAACGATACACCAGAAAAATCAAGTTGCACCAAAAAAACGGTGCAACTCATGGGGAAATTTGGGCCCTGTATAGTTTCTAGGTAAGATTAAAATTAAACTATCCCTTTAAAAATACTACTGTAGCTTAGCTGCAAAGGGCATACTCAGATGATCTGGGACTTGGCTGTGTTGATGAAACCATAAATTTCAAAATGGTCTATTTACAGGATTAGGTTACATTTTGATCAAGTTAAATGCCAAACTTGTTTTTTCAGATGGTCAACTGTTTCTGAATTATTGAACCCCTTGCATCACAAGAAGCTGCGATCTGTCATGTTTACTGTTTGGGCTGTCAAGAGTGGTCAAAATAGAAGCATTTGTCTAGGCCACCAGTTGTCCTTCCAAAAGTGTTTGACCTTAGCTGTCGCAAGACCTTGATAAGCCCATCAGCTGTTTACCAGGAGCACAATGCATTCTCTTCTTTTTTCAAGCTCTTCTATCCCCTGACAGCATGGCAGTCATGCCGGCGGAAAATTATAAACCTGACTATATATTTAGCTTCAGTTTCGCTTCTTCTTTTCCCTCAGTACCCATTGTGACCTGTTGGCTTCAGTCTGCCAACATTCCTTAAATTGCTTGCCACACAAGTACTTACAATCAGTAGGAAAACATTCAGTTGTATGAGTGAAGCATGCAAACCTGCCAGGCAAAAATAAAGGTTTGATCACCTCAATGAACAGTTGAACTTCAGAGCAAATCAGATTTCTATCCCTGTTCCCCCACTTCGCAACAAGTTAGAGACATTTTGTAGCAGTTATCAAAGCATAATTATACATCACATCAGTATTTACTATTCACATCAGAAACTTGCAGTAACAATTCTGTGTTTGATTTTTAAAACAGGTCTGCTGCAATTCTCACTTTAATATAGCAAATGTGAAGCAATACCGTTTTTAAATTGCAAACACAACATTCAGAAAAATCCTACAAGTATATGCATAGAAATCTTTATATGTTGATTTTATTTTAAATAAAAAGCAAACATCTCATTTTAATAGTGAACACATACTCAGGTGCTGGTAGAAGACAGCAATCTGATCCAGGGGTTTAAATGACACCATAAACCACAAAAGTGTTTCATAACTATTACATAAGAACATAATAGGAACAGGAGTAGCCCATACGGCCCCTTGAGCATGCTCCGTCTTTCAATAAGATCATGGCTGATCTGATCATGGACTCAGCTCCACTTACCTGCCCACTCCCCAGAACTGCTATTCGATTAAGAAACCGTCTATTTCTGCTTAAATTTATTCAATGTCCCAGCTACCACAGCTCTCTGAGACAGCGAATTTCACAGATTCACAACCCTCTAAGAAATTTCTCCTCATCTCTCTTCTAAATGGGCGGCCCCTTACTAAGATCGTGCCCTCTAGTTCGAGTCTCCCCCATCAGTGGAAACATCCTCTCTGCATCCACCCTGTCAAGCCCTCTCATAATCTTATACGTCTCGAAAAGATCACCTCTCATTCTTCTGAATTCCAATGAGTAGAGGACCAACCTACTCAACCTTTCCTCATTACCTCAATCCTTAGGTAAGATGGCAATGCTAAAATCTCTCCAAGGCATTGTATTTCTTAAATACAGTATAAAATTAAATTCTGGTGTCCCCAGATTGATTATCCCCCCAATTATTTACAGAGATGGTCCAGCAATCTGCCTTTTAAATATACAGCAGGTGTTGCATTTACAGCAGTGATTCATAGTTCCACTGACTTGCCACTAAAATGTTCTAAGCCATTATGAGCAGATATGCATCAGTCACGTTGCATGAAAAATGCCACATGCATCAATTCTTTACCACTGGAAATACCTTGATATTGGATGTGTGTACAGTGTGAATAAAACCCGCTGGATAAAATCACTGGCATGTATTATACAGCTCGAGTTTTAAACTGATAATACAGCATGTTAGGATTGCAAACATAATGTCACAGTGTGTGACACATGATCTGACTTTTGGCAGGACTTGCAAGAAGTTAAAAAACGTTTATGAAACCAGTCAACGTCAGCTTCATGAAAAATGTGAGCATTACACAACACTTCAAACACAAGTTCAGCACAATTTTTATTGGCTGAACAAAATTTTAATGGTATGTCTTTTTTGTTTTCTTTCCCCTTCCCCCTCATTCTAGTCTCACCAGGTCACATGTTCTATGGAAAGCAAGGCAACCTGCTCCCAGGTGTCCATCTACACTGCTCTTTCTCCAGGTTAACCAATGTTAGTTTATTTAGAATTGTAAAGCACAGGAGGTCATTTGGCCCATCGGGCCAGTGCCGGCTCTTTGAAAGAGCAATCCAATTATTCCCACTCCCCTGCTCTTTTCTCCATAGCCCTGCAAGTATTTATTCAATTTGAACTTTTGAACGTTAGTATTGAATCTGCTTCCACCGCCCTTTCAAGCAGTACATTCCAGATCATCATAACTCGCTGCATTAAAAAAATCTCATCTCCCCTCTGATTCGTTTGCCAATTATCTTAATCTGTGTCCTATGGTTATCAACCCTTATGCCAGCGGAAACCGTTTCACCCTATCTACTCTATCAAAACCGCAAACCTTCTCTGTTCTAAGGAGCACAATCACAGCTTCCAGCCTTTCCACAAAACTGAAGTCCCTCATCCCTGGTACCATTCTAATAAATCTCCACTACACCCACTCCAAGGCAATCCTTCCTAATGTCTGGTGCCCAGAATTGGACACAATACTCCATCTGAGGCCTAACCAGTGATTTATAAAGCATAACTTCCTTGCTTTTGTATTCTATGTGTCTATTTCTAAAGCGAAGGGTCCCACATTTAATTTGAACTCACCAGTAGTCCTCGACTACAAGTTTCTTACATACTAATAATGCTAGCACTCTGCTAACTGCTGCCAGCTTTCTGGTCAAGAGGTATTTTCTCCTGGTGTTCCCAGTGCTCAGCCTTAGTGAATCTGGGAAATTGACTTTGGGTTTTCCACAGATTGCACATGATCCATCCATGTGTAGGAATCCAGTGGACCTCGCACTCCATGAAGCACAATTAAAAAAAAACAGAGTTTTGAACAAGTCTTAAATGACATAATTTATAAACACTTCATGTGCAAATGACTTGGAACATGCTACTAAAAATAACTATATTCCATAACACAGGTCACAGCAGTTCCGTGTGTATTTGAAATAGATGCTGGACCATGGTACCCTGTACATGAAACAAACCACAAAATACCGACGTGATCAACCTCAGATTCCTAAGCAGCACAGTTTGTTAAAGTCCCAATGCTGCACACCAAGTACAGTTTCAATTCTGCACTCTACTGAGTTCTACACTCAATCACTGTGCTGTGGAGAGGTTCCAGACATAGGAAGAACTGGAAGAATTTCCTTTGCACCTACTAGTGACCAGCTTAGCCTAAGCAACACTAGCTTGTAAAATGAAAGGAGTTGGGGAGAGGTGAATCTTATATCCACACAAAATTCAAGAAAAAGAACAAACCCACTGACAATGACTATTAGTATAGAACGATTGCGACATTATGCAATCAGCTGTTGACCATCCCTGAATAATTTTACATGGAGGAGGTTGTTGTGTATCTGTAAAGCATGCACTCCCATGTTCTGCCATCAGGGAGCGCATCCCCTGAAGTCCCAAGGGATCCCAGCATCCCTTGGGAGCACTGTATATAGGCCGGCCCCTAAGGCCTGTTCCTCACTCTGGAGTGTCTTAATAAAGACTGAGGTCACTGTTACTTTAACCTCCCTGTGTGCAGCCTCATCTATGTTAGGAACACAATAACTGGCGACGACTTTACGAATCCAATGCAAAGATGCAGCAAACTGTGGGCATCCTGGAGAAGTTCTAGGCGGACTGGGAAGCCTATGTCGAACGGCTAGACCAGTACTTTGTAGCCAACGAGCTGGACGGAGAAGGAAGCGCTGCAAAAAGGAGAGCGGTCCTCCTCACGGTCTGTGGGGCACCGACCTACAGCCTCATGAACAATCTTCTGGCTCCAGTGAAACCCACAGATAAGTCGTATGAGGTGCTGTGTACACTGGTTCGGGAGCATCGTAACCCGAGGGAGAGTGTGCTGATGGTGAGGTATTGGTTCGACACATGCCAGCGATCTGAAGGTCAGGAAGTGGCGAGCTACATCGCCGAGCTAAGGCGACTTGCAGGACAATGTGAGTTTGATGGCTACCTGGAGCAGATGCTCAGAGACTTTTTTGTACTGGGCACTGGCCATGAGACCATCCTACGAAAATGTTTGACTGGAGAGATACCAACCCTCAGTAAGGCCATTGCGATAGCAGAGGCATTTATGTCCACCAGTGATAACACCAAACAAATCTCTCAGCACACAAGTGCTAGCAATGTTCATAAATTAACTGGAACAGTGTTTGCGAGCAGAAGTGTACAGGGCAGAACCCACGAGTCTGCAACTGCTAACAGGCCTCAGGTGACCCAGATGACTCAGAGTCCCCAACAAAGGATGAATGCAAGGCAATTCACACCTTGTTGGCGTTGTGGAGGCTTCCATTCAGCCTATTCATGCCGCTTCAAAGGGTATGTTTGCAAGAGCTGTGGAACAATGGGGCACCTCTAATGAGCTTGCAGACGAGCTGCAAGCTCTGCAAAACCTGCTAAGCATCAAGTGGCAGAGGAAGATCGGTCCATGGTGGATCAAAGCAATTTCGAGCCTCAGAGAGAGGAGGCAGATGCTGAAGTACACGGGGTGCACACATTTTCGACGAAATGTCCACCGATAATGCTAAATGTAAAATTGAATGGCTTACCCATAGCCATGGAACTGGACACTGGCGCTAGCAAATCCATCATGAGTAAAAATATGTTTGAGAGACTGTGGTGCAACAAGGCACTCAGACCAGCCCTGAGCCCCATCCACACAAAACTGAGAACGTACACCAAAGAGCTCATCACTGTCCTGGGCAGCGCCATGGTCAAGGTCACCTACGAGGGCACGATGCACGAACTTCCACTCTCGATTGCCCCACACTGCTTGGAAGGAGCTGGCTGGGCAAAATCCGCTGGAACTGGGATGACATCAGCGCGATATCACATGTCGATGAGGTCTCATGTACCCAGGTTCTTAACAAATTTCCTTCCCTTTTTGAGCCAGGCATTGGAAACTTTTCCGGGGCAAAGGTGCGGATCCACTTGGTCCCAGAGGCACGACCCATTCACCACAAGGCGCAAGCGGTACCTCACATGATGAGGGAGAGAGTGGAAATCGAGCTGGACAGGCTGCAACGCGAGGGCATCATCTCTCCAGTGGAATTCAGCGAGTGGGCCAGCCCGATTGTTCCAGTACTCAAAAGTGATGGCATGGTCAGGATTTGCGCCGATTATAAAGTAACTATTAATCGTTTTTCGCTACAGGACCAATACCTGCTACCGAAGGCAGACGACCGATTTGCAACGCTGGCAGGAGGCAAGACGTTCACCAAGCTCGACCTGACTTCGACCTACATGACGCAGGAGCTGGAGGAGCCTTCGAAGGGCCTCACCTGCATCAACACGCACAAGGGAGTGTTGATCTACAACAGATGTCCGTTTGGAATTCGGTCGGCTACAGCGATCTTCCAGAGAAACATGGAGAGCCTACTCAAGCCAGTACCACGCATGGTGGTTTTTCAGGACGACATATTGGTCACAGGTCGGGACACAGTCGAGCACCAACAAAACCTGGAGGAAGATCCTCCAGCGACTGGATCGCGTAGGGCTGCGGCTGAAGAGGTCGAAATGCGTTTTCATGGCAACAGAAGTGGAGTTTTTGGGGAGAAAGATCGTGGCAGACGGCATTCGGCCCACAGAGGCTGACAGAGGCCATCAGGAACGCGCCCAGGCCATAGAATGTCACGGAGCTGCGGTCATTCCTGGGACTCCTCAACTATTTTGGTAACTTCCTACCAGGGTTAAGCACCCTTTTAGAGCCCCTACATGTGTTATTGCATAAAGACGAGAACTGGGTATGGGAAAAAAAAACAAGTAATTGCTTTTGAGAAACCCAGAAATATTTTATGCTCCAACAAGCTGCTTGTATTGTATAACCCGTGTAAAAGACTTGTGCTAGCATGTGATGCGTCGTCGCACGGAGTCGGGTGTGTATTACAACAAGCTAACGTTGCGGGGAAGTTGCAACCTGTTGCCTATGCTTCCAGGAGCTTGTCTAAGGCCGAGAGTGCCTACAGCATGATTGAGAAAGAGGCATTAGCGTGTGTGTTCAGGGTAAAGAAAATGCATCAGTACCTGCTTGGCCTCAAATTTGAGCTGGAAACCGATCATTAGCCCCCTCATATCCCTGTTCGCTGAAAACAAGGGGATAAATACTAATACCTCAGCCCGCATGCAAAGGTGGGCACTCGCGCTATCAGTGTATAACTATACCATCTGCCACAGGCTAGGCACCGAGAACTGTGCGGATGCTCTCAGTCGGCTACCATTGCCCACCACGGGAGTGGAAATGGCGCAGCCTACAAACTTGTTGATGGTGGCGCAGCCCGCAGACTTATTGATGGTCATGGAAGTGTTTGAAAATGATAAATCACCTGTCACGGCCCTCCAGATTAGGACTTGGACCAGCCAAGATCCTCTGCTGTCCCTAGTAAAAAACTGTGTACTGCATGGGAGTTGGGCCAGCATCCCCGTTGAAATGCAAGAGCTAATCAGCCATTCCAGCGGTGAAAGGACGAGCTGTCCATTCAGGCAGACTGCCTGTTGTGGGGTAACTGCATAGTGCTACCCAAAAAGGGCACGGAGACATTCATCTCGGATGTCCACAGCACACACCCGGGTATAGTAATGATGAAAGCGATAGCCAGATCCGACGTGTGGTGGCCCGGTATCGACTCTGACTTAGAGTCCTGTGTGCGGTAATGCAGCGTGTGTGCTCAGTTGAGCAACGCGCCCAGAGAGGCACCACTAAATTTGTGGTCCTAGCCCTCCAGACCATGGTCGAGAATCCATGTCGACTATGCGGGCCCATTTCTCGGTAAAATGTTCCTGGTGGTGGTGGATGCTTTTTCAAAATGGATTGAATGTGAAATAATGTCAGGAAGCACCGCCACCGCCACCACTGAAAGCCTGAGGGCCATGTTTGCCACCCATGGCCTGCCTGACATACTGGTCAGTGACAACGGGCCATGTTTCACCAGTGCCGAATTTAAAGAATTCATTACCCGCAATGGGATCAAACACGTCACCACGGCCCCGTTTAAACCAGCCTCCAATGGGCAGGCAGAGTGGGCAGTACAAACAATCAAACAGAGCCTTAAACAAGTCACAGAAGGCTCACTCCAAACCTGCCTGTCCCGAGTACTGTTCAGCTACTGCACGAGACCCCACTCGCTCACAGGGGTGCCCCCGGCTGAGCTACTCATGAAAAGGACACTTAAAACCAGACTCTCGCTGGTTCACCCCAACCTGCATGATCAGGTCGAGAGCAGGCGGCAGCAACAAAATGTAAACGATGGTCGCGCCACTGTGTCACGGGAAATTGATCTGAATGACCCTGTGTATGTGCTAAACTATGGACATGGTCCCAAGTGGATTGCAGGTACGGTGATAGCTAAAGAAGGGAGTAGGGTGTTTGTAGTCAAACTAGACAATGGACAAATTTGCAGAAAGCACCTGGACCAAACAAGGCTGCGGTTCACAGACTGCCCTGAACAACCCACAGCAGACACCACCCACAACACACACTCAAAGGATCAACGACACCATCCCGGACCAGGAAATTGAACCCATCACACCCAACAGCCCAGCAAGGCCAGGCTCACCCAGCAGCCCTGCAGGGCCAACAATACGCCAGCCCAGCGAGGGCACAGCCAACACACCAGAACAGACATTTGTACCGAGGTGGTCCACCAGGGAAATAGTTTTCATTTTGACTTTGCGGTGGTTGGGGGGAGTGATGTTGTGTATCTATAAAGCATGCACTCTCATGTTCCGCCACCAGGGAGTGCATCCTCTGAAGTCCCAAGGGATCCCAGCATCCCATGGGAGCACTGTATGCCTGTTCCTCACTCTGGACTGTCTTAATAAAGACTGAGGTCATTGTTACTTTAACCTCTGTGTGCAGTCTCATCTGTGTTAGGAACACAATAGAGGTCATGATTATTATTACTTCAGTGCATTAACTACATGGAATGCACACTAAGCAAACTGATTATTTGCTTCACCGTAAGGGATACATTTTTTCAATGAATAAAGATTACTCAAGTTACCAAAAAAAGGAAACTGTTCTAAAGGGCCCAATCACCTTGGGTTCAGAGGGCATATAAACTGCTTACGTTTTCCTCTTGGTTCATGACATCATCTGAAAACGTTATTGTCTTATAATCTGTTCAGGTATCCATTACCCTCTGCATAATTATTTTAAATCTTGATATTGCAATTGGAGTTCACACTAATTGGAAGGTAATTATCACAGATCTAAATTCAATGTCCAAGATGATGAGGGTTATATTTAGGGGAGTGGCTCAAAGTGCCACTCTTTGAAAAATGGAAAATATCTAGTGGCAACTGCTCAACAGTTAACATAGACCATTAAATTGTAACCGCAAACTTAATTGAAATAATAAAGGCAATTTTCTCTTATATTCAATGCTATTTATATTGCAAGAAGTGTTTGTGTATCTTGCAATTAAAACATTAAATAGGAGAATTGGAAATGTTAATTCAGATTATGGATGGAAAGAGAAAAACAATGGTTTAAAATGTTATCTACCACAACTCTTTTTTTTTAAAAAAAAAAGAGTAAAGGATGACTCACACAATAGTCTCAACCTCTGGGATCTGGATTTGAATCAAACCCAGACTGAAAGGATAGAAATTTCCTCTCTGCAAACTTTACCAAACAGCCTGGCTGGTCTCAATCCAATTCCCGGCCCACAGCACCAAACGGCCTAAACACTGCACCTAAATCAGCACTTTCACTCAGCCGCTGTTGTAGCCATTCTGAGATGTGGACTGGAAATGTTACACTAGTGTAGCGTGAGGTGGCCGTCTGAGGTTGGTATTCAGGCATGTATTGATTGCAGGAGCAGCAGCTCTACATTGCAGCTGCCAGCGCTTGATGCTGACAGTGTGTTCCCAAAATGAGAGTTTTGTTTCCCCAGCATTGGCGACCCTTACTTCGGTGGACCATATAATAGCCAAAATTTACTCTTAAAAAAAACGGAGCATTATATTTCACATCAGAATAGATATTTATGGAAGATTCCCATTTTCAAGGCTACGGTCTGCCTTTGGGCCTTCAGAACCAAACAGTTCTGTATTGCAGCACTATTCTTGTTCGCATCAACTTTTCCCAGCCTTGACTATACTTTCCCTGGCTGTAATCTTTAATTTGTTTGGATCTCAGTGTCATTTTAATGTAAAATGGCTGCTAGATCTTCAAGGCTCCTCTGCTCAGTGACAAAATTTCAAAGCCCAAAAGCTGTTTTTAGTTCACTATCCAGGGAATTTATTTAGGTGACATTGCAGTATTAATTTATACAAAGGATTTTACTCCACTGAGTACAACTGAGCAAATCTTTCTCTTTTCAAAAAAAAAAAGTAGTTTTAAGTATACACTTTAACCAAAAAGTCACACAACGACATGTCAAGACTGCTGACATTTAACAGCCAGAAAGAAAATTAAACGTTGATTCTTTTTATGTCCATGAAAGATAGAAATTTGCTCGTACTGTAAATGTCACATTGCTACTTCTTCCATTTTGCTATTATTGTAACCTTCCTAATTGGCAGGTACTTAAGAGTACTGCTCCACAATAAGATTCTTCAATCTAAACCTTATATATTAAAAGCGCAGTTGGCTTCCCTTGGAAGCAAGTATTTAGGACTATCCAAGTGAAAAAGCCATTTTCAATCAAAACTATTTCCACAGAATTTTTCCGTTAGTACTCAATTTAAAAAATGCACATCACATTTTTTTTTAAATGGCTTCTACGTAGGGTTACGGCCACAGCATTCTGGTACAGGTCAATACTGACACAATGCTCCTCCACATTAGGAGCCACAACCTCAAAAGGCCTCAAAAGCAAAAACATCCAATTCATTTTAGAGCAAAACTAGACCCCCAAACTCCCCAAACCCCATTAAAAAAACAAATTGGAGTAATCAAACCCTTAAATTTAAAGCATTATTGTGGAAAGTTAGGATATACAAATTTGTTCAAAAGTTCTGGGTTAAGTTGGTCTTATCCTG
Source organism: Pristiophorus japonicus (assembly GCF_044704955.1). Classification (NCBI taxonomy): domain Eukaryota; kingdom Metazoa; phylum Chordata; class Chondrichthyes; family Pristiophoridae; genus Pristiophorus; species Pristiophorus japonicus. The sequence goes on from NC_091985.1 coordinate 173,082,890, forward strand.
AATACTCATGTGAAAACTATACAGTTGCATGTAATTTTCTAAGCTTAACTCTATTTTTAAAACTTGCTAAGGCGCCTCCTCATTGGGCCTTCATCGTCAGTGCTTGCTGAGCCAGGTTTCTATCCTAGCAAGACTTCATCAGAACTCAAAAGGTAACAGATCTATTGGCTCACATTTTCTTTCCCACTTTACACCAACTTTTAGTGGAGCTGCAGGACACCAACGTTAGGCAACTTGGAGGTGGTGGTGGGAACACCACCACCTGCAAGTACCCCTCCAAGTCACACACCATCCTGACTTGGAAATATATCGCCGTTCCTTCAGTGTTGCTGGATCAAAATCCTGGAACTGTCTCACCACACAGACTGTTGCGGTTCAAAGTGGCAGCTCACCACCACCACCAAGGGCAGTTAGGAATGGGCAATAAATGCTGGCCTTGCCAACGACGCCCATATCCCATGAATGAATTAAAAAGAGGCAAAGGTGTCCCCACACCAAGCCTTGAAAGTGAAGTAAAGATCAGAGGTCTGATGAGAATAGTTACTTTGGTGTTCTGCACATAAAGCTCCACTTCTAAGAATATAACAATTGTTAAATGTGAGATATTTACAATGAGGTGGTGATAGCAGTTGAATATGAATATCAAAAATCAGTGAAATTCAGCACAACTGACACTGTGGCGGGAATCTTAACCCCCAAAATGGGTGGGTTTGGGTTAGGTGGGATGTAAATATGTTAAAAATCTGAAACACAACCTCAACCTGCCCACGTCCAGTTTTAACAGAGGTGGGATGAGGGTGGGCAACCAACCCGTTCCCAGGAGGTGGGTTGGTCATTTAACTATTGAGACTGTATGCCTCAGAGTTAACCACCATCTTAAATTTAACCTTGGCCAGCCATTTCTGGGTTTCAGGAAACCTGGCAGCTAAAAGGAAGCGAGGACAGATGGATCGATGCAAGTGCCTTTCCACTTATCTACTGGATCCAGTTTACCTGCTTCACTTTCACCTCCTCCCAATAAGAATAAAGTGCATGTATAAACCAAAAGATTATTGGGAGTCCTAAACAAGTGACAACTTGCATTTATATATATTTAACATAGTTAATCTTCATAGGAGCGATAGCAAACCAGATTTGACACTGAGCTATTAAAGAAGATATTAGGACAGGTAACAAATAACTTGGTCAAAGAGGCAGGTTATAAGGAGTGTCTTAAAGAAAGCGAGAGAGGCGGAGAGGTTTAGGGAAGGAATACCAGAGCCTAGGGCCAAGTCAGCTGAAGGCACGGCCACCAGTGGTAGAGTGATGAACATCAAGTTGGCACAAAAGGCCAGATTTGGAGGATCGCAGAGGTTTCAGAGGTTTGTAGAGCTGGAGGAGGTTACAGAAATAGGGCGGAGCAAAGCAAGGATGAGAATTTTAAAATCATGATTTTGCCAGACTAATATCAGTCAGCGAGCAGTGTGGATGGGCAAACGGGACATGATTATTTGTCTGCTATTTATTTAAAATCCAGGAGCTCCTTGTGCAGCAATTTGCTCCCTTCAGCAATGAAATGTGTGGCCAGTTTTGCACCTTATAAACAACACCAACACCTGATTATGAGCTAATCAGATCATTCAGATCAAAATATTTATAGGCACATATTTAAGCTTCCAAATTAGTATATCTTTCAGTTTAGCATATCACTAGAAATGGCTAAGAATCAAGAAAAAATGTCATATGTCGAAAAGCACTTCACAGACAATGGATTACTTTTTGAAATGTAATCTTGTTATGAAGGCAAACAAGGCAGCCAATTTGTGAACCCATAGTCTGACCAACAGCAATGAGCTAAATAACCAGTTCATTGGTTTTGGTGGTAGTGATTGAAAGATAAACATCAGTCAAGTCATTGGTTTTCTTTGAATATTGGCCGGGCATCTTTTATGTGCATCAGAACAGGCAGATGCGATCTCAGTTTAACATCTCATCCAAAAGACAGCCCCTGCAGTAATGCAGAACTTCTGCAGTACTGCTTAGATTATGTGCTCAGGTCCTACATTGGAGTTTAAATCCGCCACCTTCTAGGTAGCGGTGCTCTACTCTGTAGCTGGCTTTTGGAGAGCTTTACACTAGAATTGGTTGTACGATAGACCATGGGTACCAGAAATGTGAAAGTGTTTGCTTCCCCCATTTTGGCAAGCATAACAAATCAGTAAGATAAAGAAAATACTCAAACAGATCACTTGCTCTAACTGGGCTTGGACTGGAGGGTACTCAGAGAAAAATAATACAAACAAGTCTGCAATAAAAAAATTTGACAACTGATGCACAATAATATTTGAAGAAAGCAATTGGAACTTGCTCACATGTGTAGAATATCCTAAAGAGGGTCCCTTTCATTAGGATTTTTAAAAACAACAAATATTAAATAAATGAATTTTATCAACTTCAACATTCTTTTGTATTCTACCTTGTTAGTTTTGTTTAATAATTTGTACAAGGAATAGTGATGATATCTTGCTTGGAGGAGTTACTGGTCTAGGCACCATGAAGGAGAGGAACACACACAGTACAAATGACAAGCTTGTCGAAGCAGTCCAGGTTAACATTACAGCTCTACTCATGATAATTTACCACCCTCAAGCTGTCATGCTCAATAAATCCTCCAGGCCAATATTCCTGAAGAGGTTATTACCAGTTGTAACAGAATTAAATTAATTTCAAGTTCAACACAATAAGAGGGAAAAGTTGCTTATTCTTTGCAATCGTTTGCTTTTTAAAATGGCTTACTCAAAGGTAGCGGGGCAGTTTTGGATAGTCATGGCTGTAATGTCGAACATAGACATGATTAATGAAAGCCCAATTTTATAAGCCATATAAAATTGAACTTTTGTTCCATTTTGCTTTGTTAGACATGGAGACTAATTGAATTTTTGCACCACAAACAATCAAATGTCATTATCTCTCTTTTCTTTACAGTCCCTATGGTCATGTCAACTGTGTGCTCCCTGCCCTGCAGAAAATAACCTTGCCGAGCAGATTGAAGCCCAAGATGACCGATAACGCATGTTGTAGTTTCTAAGCTCGGGGCTGATAAGAAAATCAAAATGACATTATTTGTACACCCATTCACTTGAGTATTGCTTTTTCCATTCTATTAGCACATAGTCATGTTCTTTTATCCTAACTGAATTGTATTACTGCAACGTCAGAAACTTCTATTGCTGTCAATTCAATTCAGAGAGGTTCTTCTAGAAAACAGTCAGCGGCAGTGATCAGAATGGTAAACCATTATGGACACTTTTTTTGCATAAATAACAGATGTAACCAGTCTGAAGGCTTACGGACTTGTTTTGGGCAACATGATGTCCAGGAACGCAGGTGTGCTTATTTTGACTTGCCTCGTCACCAAGTCTTTTTGCTTCAGCTGCATTTGTGGGGCAGGAAAACAGGAAAGAACATCACTAGCTTTGATAGCTTGTGAAGACGAAAAGTAGAGGTCTGGCCATGGGTTTTCCCGGTCACCCTAAATGGCAACAGACTAGAAATTGTAGAGGAGCAAAGGATGTCCAGGTACACAATTCACTAAAATCTAGTACAAAGCTACAAAAAGAAATCCAGAAGGCGAATGGGATGTTGGCCTTTAACTCGAAGGTTGGAATACAAAGGGAAGTTTTGCTTCGGTTGTATAGAGCCTTGGTGAGACCCCATCTAGAGTATTCAGTTCTGGGCACCGCACCTCAGGAAGGATATGCTGGCCTTAGTGGGATATCAGCACAGATTTACAAAAATTATACTGGAGATTAAATTATGAAGATAGTTTGCATAAACCTGGATGGTATTCCTTCGAGTTTAGACAGTTGAGGAGTGATCTAATTGAGGTGTGTAAAATGATAAAAGGATTCAATAGAGTAGATACGGAGAAGCTATTTCTCTGGTGAGGGATTCCAGAACGGGGTGGCGGAGGGGGGCACAATCTTAAAATTAGAGCTTGACCATTCAGGAGTGAAATCAGGAAGCATTTTTTTACTCCAAGAATAGTGGAAATGTGGAATGCTCTCCCTCAAAAGACTGGATATGCTGGGTCAATTGAAATTTTCAACATCGAGATCTGTTAGGGTCAGAATAAATCCACAGGACGATATCGCAAGCTCAAACTGTTGTGACCTTGGTCTCCTTATTTCAGACTCTAGAGTGAGGAAGCAGCATGGTGAGTCACCTTTTATACCTGCTTGCCCCAGGGTGCACAGGTGACCCTTAGGTCTCCCACAGGTGTGCCCCCTGGTGGCAAGTCTTACATTTGGGTAAGATGTAACATAACAACATCTACTCGCCCCCAAAGTCTTATTGTGCAAGTTATTTGCAAGTTGAGGTGATCTGGCGCCCCACGCCCCCCCGGGTCGATCGCTTGGGTTGAAGTCTTGACATGGGTTTGTCCTTGTGGTTAACAGCGAAGTTGATCATGTTGGTGGGTCGCTGGGGGCCAGGTCCTTAGTGTGGTTCCTCGTTATCTGTCGTTCGCAGTTTGATCTCGTCAGCCCGGTACATGGTTTCATAATCAAACACTCCGTTTTCATCACATACACTCCATTCCCCACCTTGGCTAATGTGGTGCTAGCAGCCCAACTGGGGCCCTGACCATGGTCTACATCACTTATTCTGATGTCACGTGGAGGGGCCGTGCACTTATGGTGCATTCTCTGCTGAAGGCATGCGGAAGGCTCGGTTCTGAGTGATTCAGTCTGGTGATTGTCTAACACCCAGGATAGCCGGATCTGTAGGGAGTCTACCGTGGCACGCGTGGTGCTAGGTTTAGTGATTTGGGCACTGACCCTGAGGTCTGGCATGCCCAGGGTGGCTGCAATGGCCTTGAGACTTTCGGTCGTGGCGGGAGGCCTAGTGGGCCCCGTGGACATTGGGCCGTAGTATGGGGGTCCCAGACTACTGACTGCGTGTAGCCGCCCTGCCTTGCTTTGCAACGTTGGGTTGGGTCTAACGACTTTTTGGCGGATAGGTTGCCACATCCCGTTTAGCAGTTCACCTTTGGCAGGCGGTAACATGGGATCCTGGCTGGTCCAGTTCCTAAGCTGGGAGGCCGTTACAGTTGACCGCTCGCTTTCTAGCATTTCCACGACCGCGGGTGGGTCTGCAGGCTGGGCCGTTTCCACCCCGGGGGCAACGGTGGCCAACTGAGAGCATAAGTGCCGCTCTCTGTGCCTGGCCTGTGGCGGATCATGTTACAGTGCACAGACAGTGTTAGACATTCTCGAAACAACGCATTGATAATGGTGCCTCTGCTCTGCCAAGCTTCTGGGATAAGCAGCTTGTCTGACTCGAGCACATATTGGGACACTCTTTGGTACGTCTCTTTAATCCCATGAACACAGGCTGCTGCTTTGTTTAACTTATTTGATACATGTTCGCCGTTACTTTTTCCTGCTGCACAACACTCCCGACCCAGTGTGGCAACATCACACTTGCTACCAATGCTTTGTTAGATACATATACAACTGGTTGGTGTTCGCCCGCTACTTTGGTTTGTTGCAAGGTACCCCCAACCCCATACAATGGTACATCATTGGCCGCGAAAGACCGCTAGCACGGGTTACATGGTGCAAACAATTTATTTGAGCTTGGTGGGTTCCTGGCCTTCACCGCGGCTGCCCCTTTACCTTTGCCCCGAACCCAGTCATCTTCCTTGCTGGGCAACACATTCCTTCGTTCCGTTGCGGCGACCTTCCGTGATCTGGACGCCCTCTCGTCCCGTGGCCTGGACGCCCTCTCGTCCGTGTCCGTGATGCCAACTGCCGTGATGTTCCTCCCCAGGTATTTTGCCTCTGGCGTCGGTTAGACGCATTTGGATCGTTTCGGCCGGAGTCCCACTCCTCATCGATGACGTGGAGCCTCTTCCATCGTCGCGAAAGGGTTGTCGGCATCGGATGGTGGGTACCACGCCTGTACCACTGCTCGGTTGAACTTTACCTCCTCGTGGTTATGATGAGCGGCCTGTGCCTCGGGGATCTGCAAATGGATTTGCACTTCGATGCCTGGTTCAGCTGGAAGAGGGGGTTTGCTTGGCCTTTGGGAAAGGGAGTACTCGTTCGCCGGAGAGGGTATGCAGAGGTCTTCCCAGTTCCATCGAATCTTCCCCATCCACCTCCTGCCAAGCAGCGTTGGCCCATCGTCTGAAACAATCCACGGATGCAATTCGTGCACTACTCCCTCATGGGATACTCTCATGTCCGCACTACCAATAACTGGTATCAGTTCCTTGGTGTAGGTGCACAGCATTGCCTGAAATCGGGGTCAGTTCGGGTCGCTTGGCTTCGTCGCTCCACAGCCTCTCGAAAGCCTTCTAGCTCATGACTGATTGACTCACCCCCAAGTCTAGTTCCATGGAGACTGGAGTGCCGTTAAGTTCAACTTTTAACATTATCGGAGGGCTTTTGGTGGTGAAGGTGTGTATCTCATATACTTCCTCTTCATCCTCAGGTTCAATTGCCTCTTCTGCTCATTCATCGTGATCCTCGCTGAATCGGTCATCCTCTCCTGACTCTGCCACATGGTTTGCACATTTCCTGGAGGTGCCCCATTGTTCCACAGCCCTTGCACACTTGGGGCTTGAATCGACATTGATGAGCTCTATGGCTGACCCGCGGCAACATGGTGTTAATTAATACAAATTCACCCCACGGCGGACTCCGAGTCACTCTAGGCCTAGGTTTGGCCTCTGCAATCGTGTGGGCCCTGCCCTTTGCCGTTTTGCCTGCTGCAAACATTATTTTGTGCACGCCAGTGAGCTTCGATTCTGTGAAGATATCTGTTTCATGTTATCGCTTGAAGGCTTGGGCTATCGTGATAGCCTTGCTCAGATCTAGGGATTCGGCAGACAGCAGTTTGCGAAGGATGACCTCGTGACCAATTCCAAGCACGAAAAAGTCCCGCAAAATTTCCCCCAAGGATCCTGCAAAGTCGCACTGCCCCGCAAGGCGCCTTAGGTCGGCGACAAAACAAGCCACGCTCTGGCCCTCAGAGTGACGCTGCGTGTAAAAGTGGTACCTGGCCACCAGGATGCTTGCTCTCCTTTGGCTTGAGATGTTCCTTAGCCAGCGAACACAGCTCTGCGTAAGATTTGTCCGTTATTTTGACCGGTGGCAGCAAGTTTTTGAGGAGGCCATATACCGATGACCCACATAGGGTGAGGAGAATCGCCCTGCGCTTGGCCTCCGTCTCAGCCTTGTCCAATTCGTTGGCCACAAAGTACTGGTCGAGACACTCAATGAAGGCTTCCCAATCATCACCCTCAACAAATCTCTCAAGAATGCCAATGGCAGCCATTAGCGCGTGAAAGTTCGTGATCCTTTACTCGCCGCCAATTTGTTATGTTCAGAATAAATCCACAGAGCTATATCGCAAGCTCAAACTGTTGTGACCTTGGTCTCTTTATTTCAGACTCTAGCGTGAGAAGCAGCATGGTGAGTCACCTTTTATACCTGCTTGCCCCAGGGTGCACAGGTGATCCTTAGGTCTCCCACATGTGTGCCCCCTGGTGGCAAGTTTTTAGTAAGGTCTACATACATACATAGCAAGATTGAAAGGTTTTTATTGTGCATGGGTATCAAAGGATAGGGATCAAAGACTGGTAAATGGAGTTGAGGTATCAATCAGCCATAATCTAAAGAAATGGCAGAACAGGTTTGAGGGTTAAATAGCCTCCTCCTGTTTCTATGTTCCACGCTCTAGTCCACAGATGGAATCTGAGCAGAAGAGACAAGTGGGTTAGAAACATAGAAACATCGACAAAGAAAATAGGTGCAGGAGTCGGCCATTTGGCCCTTCGAGCCTGCACCACCATTCAATAAGATCATGGCTGATCATTCCCTCAGTACCCCTTTCCTGCTTTCTCTCCAGATCCCTTTATCCCCTTAGCCATAAGGGCCATATCTAACTCCCTCTTGAATATATCCAATGAACTGGCATCAACAACACACTGCGGCAGGGAATTCTACAGGTTAACAACTCTCTGAGTGAAGAAGTTTCTCCTCATCTCAGTCCTAGATGGCTACCCCTTATCCCAAGACTATGTCCCCTGGTTCTGGACTTCCCCAACATCGGAAACATTCTTCCCGCATCTAACTTGTCCCGTCCTGTCAGAATCTTATATGTTTCTATGAGATCCCCTCTCATCCTTCTAAACTCCAATGTATAAAGGCCCAGTTGATCCAGTCTCTCCGCATGTTAGTCCTGCCATCCCGGGAATCAGTCTGGTGAACCTTCGCTGCACTCCCTCAATAGCAAGAACGTCCTTCCTCAGATTAGGAGACCAAAACTGAACACAATATTCCAGGGTGGAAGAGATGAGAATGAGATTGTCTCAATGGGTCATATGATAAATGCAGCAGCAAGATAGGCCAGAAATGCCCCAGGTTCGATGCCCGGTCTGTGCTGAGTCAACTGATCTCATCGGGAGTAGCTGACACTACAATTGACCTCTGTGCCTCTAGGCTAAGGGGTGAAAAATGTCAATATCTTGTGTGCACATGGACGGCAACTACCGGCATGATAGGGTTTGTGTGCTCCCTCTTCCCTGCTCCTTAGTTCAATAGGCTGCCAAAATTTGCTGTCTGGGCTTACCATTAGGGTGAGTTACCAGAGGTGGGTTGGTGTCTTGTATTCTTACCACAGCCTGAGCCTTTGCTTTTAAAGAGGGGAAAAATTGAGGGGAAGTCTTTTTCAAACATTAAGGAATTCATACCAAAGAGTGTCTTTCTCTCAAAAACACACAAACTATATTCCACTACAATAAAAAACCCAATCTTGAATACACAATTATTTGTAAACTGCCACAGTATACATTTAACAGAGAAAACACAACCAAATTGTAAAAAGTTTTTACCCTGTATCAACGGTAATATTGTTTTAGAATTACTGGTGTCTGAAACTCAATGAAGTAGGATTTCAAAGAAAACCACAGACAATTCATTTTGGCACATTATCTCCCATCTAGTCTACTGCATCCTGAAGAAAGGGCCACTATAATTTGACAGAAATAACCTACAGCATAGATCTATATATAATGTGATTCATATCTGCAGGAAAATAAACTGCTCGTAACTTTTATTCTCAAGTCTGGCCAGTTTCAGCTTCCATTCGGTTAAGCCTCTTGTGAGCACAGAGCAATTAGACTGCACCTGGTTCAATGAGAAGTGTAGAAGAGCATGCCAGGAGCAGCACCAGGCATACCTAAAAATGATGTGCCAACCTCAGGAAGCTGCAACACAGGACTACATGCATGCTAAAATCAAAAGCAGCATGTTATAGGCAGTGCTAAGCGATCCCACAATCAAAGCTCTGCAGTCCTGCCACATCCATTTGTGAATGGTGGTGGACCATCAAACAACTAATGGGAGGAAGAGGCTCCCTGAATATCCCCGTCCCCAATGATGGCAGAGCCCAGTACATGAGTGCAAAAGGCAAGGCTGAAGCGGTTGCAACCATCGTCAGCCAGAAGTGCCGAGTGGATGATTCATATCAGCCTCCTTCTCAGATCTCCATCACAGAAGCCAGTCTTCAGCCAATTCAATTCACTCCACGTGATATTAAGAAACGGCTGACCATACTGGATATGGTAAAGGCAATGGACCCCGACAATATCCCGGCTGTCGCGCTGAAGACTTGTGCACCAGAACTAGCTGCGCCTCTAGCCAAGCTGTTCCAGTACAGCTACAATACTGGCATCTATCCGACAATGTGGAAAACTGCCCAGGTATGTCCTGTCCACAAAAAGCAGGACAAATCCAATCCGGCCAATTACCGCTCCATCAATCTACTCTCAATCATCAATGTGATGGAAAGTGTCGTCGACAGTGCTATCAAGTGGCACTTACTCAGTGACACCGATGCCCAGTTTGGGTTCCGCCACGAACACTCGGCTTCAGACTTCATTACAGCCTTGGTCCAAACATGGACAAAAGAGATGAATTCCATAAGTGAGGTGAGAGTGACTGCCCTTGACATCAAGGCAGCATTTGACTGAGTGTGGCATCAAGGAGCCCTAGTAAAACTGAATTCAATGTGAATCAGGGAGAAAACTCTCGACTGGCTGGAGTCATAGCTAGCACAAAGGAAGATGTTTGTGTGGTTGGAGGTCAATCACCACAGCCCCAGGACATCGCTGCAGGAGTTTCTCAGGGCAGTGTCCTAGGCCCAACCATCTTCAGCTGCTTCATCAATGATCTTCCCTCCATCATAAGGTCAGAAGTGGAGATGTTCGCTGATGACTGCAGTGTTCAGTGCCATTCGCAAATTCTCTGATAATGAAGTAGTCCATGCCCGCCTGCAACAAGACCTTGACGACATTCAGGCTTGAGCTGATAAGTGGTAAGTAACATCTGCGCCACACAAGTGCCAGGCAATGACTATCTCCAACAAGCGAGAGTCTAACCACTACCCCTTGACATTCAACGACATTATCATCGCTGAATTCCCCACCATCAAAATCCTGGGGGTCACCATTGACCTGAAACTTAACTGGACCAGCCACATAAATGCTGTGGCTACAAGAGCAGGTCAGAGGCTGAATATCCTGCGGCGAGTGTCTCACCTCCTGACTCCCCAAAACCTTTCCACCATAGACGAGGCACAAGTCAGGAGTGTGATGGAATACTCTCCACTTGCCTGGATGAATGCAGCTCCAATAACACAAGAAGCTTGACACCATCCAGGACAAAGCAACCCACTTGATCGGCACCCCATCTACTACCTTAACATTCACTCCCTCCACCACTGGCGCACCGTGGCTGCAGTGTGTACCATCTACAAGATGCATTGCAGCAACTCGCCATGGCTTCTTCGGCAGCATCTCCAAAACCCACAACCTCTCCCAACTAGAAAGACAAGGATAGCAGGCGCATGGGAACACCACCACCTCAAAGTTCCCCTCCAAGTCACGCGCCATCTTGACTTGGAAATATATCGCTGTTCCTTCATCGTTGCTGGTTAAAATCCTGGAACTTCCTCCCTAACAGCACTATGTGATTACCTTCACCACACGGACTGCAGAAGTTCAAGGCGGCGGTGCATCACCACCCTCTCAAAGGCAATTAGGGATGGGCAATAAATGCTGGCCTTGCCAGTGATGCCCACATCCCATGAACTAATATAACAAAATAAGCAAGTTCGCTGGTGTATGAGGTAATGGTTGATCACAGATGAGCTACTGCATACTTGTAAATGTGTAGATAGCAGAGATAAGGCTCAGTGATCCATGAGCATGCCCACTTGTGAAGCATACTAGGGATGCATTTAGATTTTTAGCACACAAATAAAAAGCAAGAGACCAGAGTTGTGGTTGAATGAGTCTACAATAAATGTACATGCCAAGTACACAAAGTGCAAGAGGATCAATAAATGCATTCACCCCTTCAATATCAAAGTCTCCAGGGACCATATGTTACAATAAGTCTGATTATTATAGTAGGAACAATGATTGGTTTTCACAGTGTTTGTTGAACCACCAGGTATACTTGCTCACATTTTGGAATTTTATACTCGTTTCCTACATCCAATTCTAATTCCTCTTGCTGATAGGATTCATTTTTAGTTTGGGTACCTTTTACACTTCTGCATGTGTGGTTAACCATCAATCATAGAATTATAGTATGATACAGCACAGGAGGCCATTCGGCCCATTGTGCCTGCTCTTTGAAAGAGCTATTTAATTAGTCTCATTCTCCTGCTCTCTCAATAGCTCTGCAAATGTTGCCACTTCAAGTATTTATCCAATTCCCATTTGAAAGTTACTATTGAATCTGCTTCCACCACCTTTTCAGGCAGTGCATTTCAGATCATAACTCGCTGCATATATTTTTTCCCTCATGTCACCTCACTTTAAATCTGTGTCCTCTTCTTATCAACCCTTCTGTCAATGGCAACAATTTCTAATTTTTACTCAATCAAAACCCTTAGCAGATGAAGGAAATCCGCAAGCACCATTTTGATGCAAGCATTGAAACAGTTTAAAGTAAAGTATTTAGAGAAAGCACTGTTCCTTACGGTGTCTAATATTTCATGGTGTCACACAGTTTGAGTCATCTATAATTTACTGAGCTCTTAGCATGAATGTTTGAATGAACCTCCACAGATTGACAATTGGCCACCTGCATTGATGCACTCACTTGGTGACCAAAACCTTCTTACTACTATCATGCTCTTCAGTCACCAACATTTTAAATATAAAATTAAGTGGATTTCGATTAAATTCTAAGATATTAAAATCAGGGCCAGTTGAACCTCATGAGGCAAAGAACAGAAGGATCTGGGCAGAATTCTCCTAGTGGATTAAATTCAAACAACATGTGCAAGGTGTGACACAGTTGAAGAAAGTATGGGTGACACACTCAATGAATGGTATGGAGCTCACTCATGGATCAAGCCCTGGGAAAAATAACAGATTCAATGATTACCATATCCAATGAATGCAGAGCATGAATCAATAACGCAAACAGGATCATGAGCTATATTGCCCTATCTGTAGAGTTTAAGAATGAGACTAACATACTGAACTGTATGGTGCTCTAATTAAGCCATAGATTGAACACTATAATCAGTTCTAGTCAACAAGGCACACAGGAAACATCTGAACCTGGGGGAAGTTCAAAGAAAGGTCACAAGGCTAATTAAGAGCGTCAGAGAACGGAGTTAAGGGAAGGCCAAAAAATGTTGGACCTCAACAGACTTGAAAGAACTCAAAGAGACGGGATCTTATAGAGATGGGATACAAGTTGAATAGGAAACACAAATACAAAACACTAATTTAAGTTAAACCAAAACTGTTAAACAAAGAAACATAGGTAAAAGGCAAATATGTAAAAGGCAAAGTCAATATTAATGTCAGGAAGCACTTCATGTAATGAGTGACTAATAGCTCAAATGGCCTTTCAGGCGGGGTAGTGAGAGCAACAATTCTTGAATCAAAGAGACAGTTAGATGCTATAATGGGAGGGATCAATGGCTTCTATGGAAAAACAAGCAAGATAAGCAGAATGCTTGCTCTCATCTGTAGTTGCCTTTGTGATAGTTTTGATCATTGCACTAAAAACATTACCTATCAACCTACACTTCAAACATTAGGGGATAGAGTTTCCACTTTGGGCACAATGGCAGTAATGCCAATCCCACAGTCTCAAATCATGAGACAAACTCTTAAAAATCATGAGATTTGGTAAGAAATCATGAGTTGCTTTTCTTTCCCCAAACATAAGCCAAAATAGATTGACAGTTCGTTTATAAACTTCATTCGTGGCTTTATTTAATCTCTATTAGGTCACAGCTCTTTACAAAAACTATAATACTACATTTGAAAATGCTACACAAAAAACATTTTAAAAATCCTACCTGCTATGTTTGAGGACTCTTGAGTTTCACGCGGGTGATTTTTTAGTATCAGGTAAGCACAAAATTATTGTATTCTAAACAAAAATTGCCAATGGTGTACACAGTCTATTCAGGACATCCTTCCACATTCATGTTGGTGTTGTACCTTAGGGGAGGGATATGTGCAGCACATGTATTGTATGTATTTACTAAGGCGTACGAAAGCATGGGGCATTACGCTAAACATCAGTAAGACAAAGGACCTCCACCAGCCTGTACTCGCCGCAGAGCACTGCCCCCCCAAACATCAAGATCCACGGCGCGGCCTTGGACAACGTGGACCACTTTCCTTATCTCGGGAGCCTCCTATCAACAAGAGCAGGCATTGACGACGAGATTCAACACCGCCTCCAGTGCACCAGTGCAGCCTTCGGCCGCCTGAGGAAAAGAGTGTTTGAAGACCAGGCCCTCAAAACTGTCACCAAGCTCATGGTCTACAGGGCCGTAGTAATACCCACCCTCCTGTATGGCTCAGAGACGTGGACCATGTACAGTAGACACCTCAAGTCGCTGGAGAAATACCACCAACGATGTCTCCGCAAGATCCTACAAATCCCCTGGGATAGTTCGCATGCCAGACACGAGATTCCCAAAGCAAGTGCTCTACTCGGAACTCGTCCACGGCAAACAAGCCAAAAGTGGGCAGTTACGACGACACCCTCAAAGCCTCCCTGATAAAGTGCGACATCCCCACTGACACCTGGGAGTCCCTGGCCAAAGACCGCCCTAAGTGGGGGAAGTGCATCCGGGAGGGCGCTGAGCTCCTAGAGTCTCGCCGCCGAGAGCATGCAGAAATCAAGTGCAGGCAGCGGAAGGAACATGCGGCAAACCAGACTTCCAGCCCACCCTTTCCTTCAACCACTATCTGTCCCACCTGTGACAGAGACTGTGGTTCTCGTATTGGGCTGTACAGTCACCTAAGAACTCATGCTAAGAGTGAAAGCAAGTCTTCCTCAATCCCGAGGGACTGTCGATGATAATGGTATTGTACGTTCCAAGATGATTGCCAAATAGTGGCAGGAGGCCACCTTGACTTGCACTTTACCAGTTTTGGGCTGGTTTTGCTAAATGTTTTCAGGGTTTACTTTATAATTTTTCCCCCCCCCCATGTATCCTTGAGATCTTAAATTCTAAAGCAATACAACCGTAATCTTGGTTAGAATTTATTTTTCTGTCTATAAATGCTACATAGGAATTCAACTGGGTGAAAACAAGTCCAATTGTTTTCACAGTATAAATAATATTTACAAAAGCACACATCACTCAGTTAGGTCTCTAATTTAGTTTGTTTGTGCAAAACCCAAATCTAATCGACTGCCCCCACCCCATTGTGCTTCCTTTACCTTGATTGCAAAACCAGCCCAATCACTTTTAAGGGCTCAGCAGAGCTGCCTGCAAAGTAGCCAATGAGCGTAGTCAAGAGGCGGAAGCTCATTATTATGTATTTGATATGTTACAAGGTTCAAAGAGGCTTTTCAGGGCAACATGCAAAATCCACAGAGTAAATGCTAGCACAGTGCAGCCAGTGGTCCTGGTGAAACAGACTCCCACTGCAAGCCTCAACCCACTCCACGTCACATCCCTCTCAAAAACCAAGTGCCATGTTGATGGGCAATTTTCTAAAGTGTTTCAATATATTAATCATCATCTATTCCAACTCCCTCCCCCACTTTCTCTCGCTTTGTAACTCTCGCTCTTCTTCCCATTCTTTTTTTGCTCCTATGGGTTACGATTTAAGCTGCTTACACTCTCGGTCGCTGCTATTTTCTTTCCTCGCATTTAGCCTCCCCTGGATTTTGTGTCTATTCCCCTGCCATCGTCAGTGGGTTTGGGTGTTCACTTTGTGAATAGCAGGAAGCAGGAGAGCGAGTCGGAGAGGTGCAAATTGTGCTAGTTTTCCCAAATTAAGTTATGGTTCACTTTTCCGCTCAAACTCATTTCCAGTCATTGTTTTTTTTCCCCCTTGCATTAGAAATATTACTTGATGTATTTTAAGAGTTATAACAGTTTTATAAATACAGCTGAAATTGGGTTTATCACAAAATAATAAGCATTTATAATAAGTGTCTAGTCCACTACCTGTAACTTGATTTTAAATAACTGAAAATGACTAAAAAAAACTACAGAGAACCATTTACTAGTTTAATTGGTGTCACTTTCTTAGTAAATTAAATATATTTTAATATTTAAGAAATTTTTTTAAAAAGGGTGCCTACTAGTGCATTTGCAGCTAAAAAAGGTACAGTTTACTTTAAAGAGCCTCCTAGAATGGCCGTAAACGTGCACAACTGGTAGAAACGCGGCAGCTCATTAATTTGACCTGGGGCATGGCCAGTTTTGTGGGCGGGGCTGGCTTCCCGCTCGATGTTAAACCAGAGTATAAGATCGTGGAAATTCAATTTGCGCTGGACGTAACTTGCACTAGAAATGCCTCGATCTTTTACACTGCCAAGTGGAAACATAGAAACATAGAAAATAGGTGCAGGAGTAGGCCATTCGGCCCTTCTAGCCTGCACCGCCATTCAATGAGTTCATGGCTGAACATGCAACTTCAGTACCCCATTCCTGCTTTCTCACCATACCCCTTGATTCCCCTAGTAGTAAGGACTTCATCTAACTCCTTTTTGAATATATTTAGTGAATTGGCCTCAACAACTTTCTGTGGTAGAGAATTCCACAGGTTCACCTCCTCATCTCGGTCCTAAATGGCTTCCCCCTTATCCTTAGACTGTGTCCCCTGGTTCTGGACTTCCCCAACATTGGGAACATTCTTCCTGCATCTAACCTGTCTAACCCCGTCAGAATTTTAAACGTTTCTATGAGGTCCCCTCTCATTCTTCTGAACTCCAGTGAATACAAGCCCAGTTGATCCAGTCTTTCTTGATAGGTCAGTCCCGCCATCCCGGGAATCAGTCTGGTGAACCTTCGCTGCACTCCCTCAATAGCAAGAATGTCCTTCCTCAGGTTAGGAGACCAAAACTGTACACAATACTCCAGGTGTGGCCTCACCAAGGCCCTGTACAATTGTAGCAACACCTCCCTGCCCTTGTACTCAAATCCCCTCGCTATGAAGGCCAACATGCCATTTGCTTTCTTAACCGCCTGCTGTACCTGCATGCCAACCTTCAATGACTGATGTACCATGACACCCAGGTCTCTTTGCACCTCCCCTTTTCCTAATCTGTCACCATTCAGATAATAGTCTGTCTCTCTGTTTTTACCACCAAAGTGGATAACCTCACATTTATCCACATTATACTTCATCTGCCATGCATTTGCCCACTCACCTAACCTATCCAAGTCGCTCTGCAGCCTCATAGAATCCTCCTTGCAGCTCACACTGCCACCCAACTTAGTGTCATCCGCAAATTTGGAGATACTACATTTAATCCCCTCATCTAAATCATTAATGTACAGTGTAAACAGCTGGGGCCCCAGCACAGAACCTTGCGGTACCCCACTAGTCACTGCCTGCCATTCTGAAAAGTCCCCATTTACTCCTACTCTTTGCTTCCTGTCTGACAACCAGTTCTCAATCCATGTCAGCACACTACCCCCAATCCCATGTGCTTTAACTTTGCACATTAATCTCTTGTGTGGGACCTTGTCGAAAGCCTTCTGAAAGTCCAAATATACCACATCAACTGGTTCTCCCTTGTCCACTCTACTGGAAACATCCTCAAAAAATTCCAGAAGATTTGTCAAGCATGATTTCCCTTTCACAAATCCATGCTGACTTGGACCTATCATATTACCTCTTTCCAAATGCACTGCGATGACATCCTTAATAATTGATTCCATCATTTTACCCACTACCGATGTCAGGCTGACCGGTCTGTAATTCCCTGTTTTCTCTCTCCCTCCTTTTTTAAAAAGTGGGGTTACATTGGCTACCCTCCGCTCCATAGGAACTGATCCAGAGTCAATGGAATGTTGGAAAATGACTGTCAATGCATCCACTATTTCCAAGGCCACCTCCTTAAGTACTCTGGGATGCAGTCCATCAGGCCCTGGGGATTTATTGGCCTTCAATCCCATCAATTTCCCCAACACAATTTCCCAACGAATAAGGATTTCCCTCAGTTCCTCCTCCTTACTAGACCCTCCGACCCCTTTTATATCAGGAAGGTTGTTTGTGTCCTCCTCAGTGAATACCGAACCAAAGTACTTGTTCAATTGGTCCGCCATTTCTTTGTTCCCCGTTATGACTTCCCCTGATTCTGACTGCAGGGGACCTACGTTTGTCTTTACTAACCTTTTTCTCTTTACATATCTATAGAAACTTTTGCAATCCGTCTTAATGTTCCCTGCAAGCTTCTTCTCGTACTCCATTTTCCCTGCCCTAATCAAACCCTTTGTCCTCCTCTACTGAGTTCTAAATTTCTCCCAGTCCCCGGGTTCTCTGCTATTTCTGGCCAATTTGTATGCCACTTCCTTGGCTTTAATGCTATCCCTGATTTCCCTTGATAGCCACGGTTGAGCCACCTTCCCTTTTTTATTTTTACGACAGACAGGAATGTACAATTGTTGTAGTTCATCCATGCGGTCTCTAAATGTCTGCCATTGCCCATCCACAGTCAACCCCTTCAGTATCATTCGCCAATCTATCCTAGTCAATTCACGCCTCATACCTTCAAAGTTACCCTTCTTTAAGTTCTGGACCATGGTCTCTGAATTAACTGTTTCATTCTCCATCCTAATGCAGAATTCCACCATATTATGGTCACTCTTCCCCAAGGGGCCTCGCACAACGAGATTGCTAATTAATCCTCTCTCATTACACAGCACCCAGTCTAAGATGGCCTCCCCCCTAGTTGGTTCCTCGACATATTGGTCTAAAAAACCATCCCTTATGCACTCCAGGAAATCCTCCTCTACCGTATTGCTTCCAGTTTGGTTAACCCAATCTATGTGCATATTAAAGTCACCCATTATAACTGCTGCACCTTTATTGCACGCACCCCTAATTTCATGTTTGATGCCCTCCCCAACATCACTACTACTGTTTGGAGGTCTGTACACAACTCCCACTAACGTTTTTTGTCCTTTGGTATTCTGCAGCTCTACCCATATAGATTCCACATCATCCAAGCTAATGTCCTTCCGAACTATTGCCTTAATTTGCTCCTTAACCAGCAATGCTACCCCACCTCCTTTTCCTTTTATTCTATCTTTCCTGAATGTTGACTACCCCTGGATGTTGAGTTACCAGCCCTGATCATCCTGGAGCCACGTCTCCGTAATCCCAATCACATCATATTTGTTAACATCTATTTGCACAGTTAATTCATCCACTTTATTGCGGATACTCCTTGCATTAAGACACAAAGCCTTCAGGCTTGTTCTTTTAACACCCTTTGTCCTTTTAGAATTTTGCTGTACAGTGGCCCTTTTTGTTCTTTGCCTTGGGTTTCTCTTCCCTCCACTTTTCCTCATCTCCTTTCTGTCTTTTGCTTTTGCCTCCTTTTTGTTTCCCTCTGTCTCCCTGCATTGGTTCCCATCCCCCTGCCATATCAGTTTAAATCCTCCCCAACAGCACTAGCAAACACTCCCCCTAGGACATTGGTTCCGGTCCTGCCCAGGTGCAGACCGTCCGGTTTGTATTGGTCCCACCTCCCCCAGAACCGGTTCCAATGCCCCAGGAATTTGAATCCCTCCCTGTTGCACCACTGCTCAAGCCACGTATTCATCTGTGCTATCTTGCGATTCCTACTCTGACTATCACGTGGCACTGGTAGCAATCCCGAGATTACTACTTTTGAGGTCCTACTTTTTAATTTAGCTCCTAGCTCCTTAAATTCGTTTCGTAGGACCTCATCCCTCTTTTTACCCATGTCGTTGGTACCAATGTGCACCACGACAACTGGCTGTTCTCCCTCCCGTTTTAGAATGTCCTGCACCCGCTCCGAGACATCCTTGACCCTTGCACCAGGGAGGCAACATACCATCCTGGAGTCTCGGTTGCGGCCGCAGAAACGCCTATCTATTCCCCTCACCATTGAATCCCCAATCACTATTGCTCTCCCACTCTTTTTCCTGCCCTCCTGTGCAGCAGAGCCAGCCACGGTGCCATGAACTTGGCATGAAACTTGGCATGAACTTGGCATGAAACTCTACCCTTAAATGTTTTCAAGCTACTTTTTAAACAATGAAATGTAACAATTCATCAATTCATCATACAGTAAAGCTAAGACCTTGTATGTTAATGCAAGAAAAAATATTACTGCACATATATGCTTAGCAAGGGGAAGGAAGGGTTAGAGTTAGGTTTCTGAAGTCAAATATAATCTTCGAGCTAAAAGAAGCTGTACAGAGGCAAAAGTGTTGTGGGGAAAAATGGGGAAGGAGAAAAGAGGGGGGGAAATCCAGGCACCAGTTTAATATACCCTTTATCTCATCTCCGTGCCTTTTTCTTCAGTGCTTAAGACAAGAGAAAAAATGCGATCTATTTGTTGTTTTATATGGAGCTATCTCTGCAGCAATGTTTCTTTGGAGTGATTTATAAAATTACATTGCCTGTCAGCCTGCAGACAGCTCCTCTGCACTAAATCCAAGTTAAATGTATCTGTAAGGCAGTCCAGAGACAGACTAACTAAAGCTAAAGTGATTGACGTTACCAGGTATGGTATTTATACTGTATCAACCCACTCTGGTATGTGCTATCAGGTGTAAAAAGCTAATGTGTTATGTATTTGATTGAACGAGAATTTTCCAGAAGCACATTTTACATTTCTTTTCAAAACAAAAATGTATGGAAAATTGAGTGGAGAAGTGCAGTGGCAAATCATTTTTTTTTTTGCAGTGAATTACTCATCATAGCAACTCCTTGGGCTAGACTTTCCTATGAGCCCCTCAACACCCGATTGCCCGCTGAGAAAAACCACCAACATTTGGTGAGTAACGCTGGCGAGAATTTCCCCTTTTATGTTTAAACTAATTAAAACGAATCGCCCAGCGAGAAAATGGGTGTTGCACCTTCATTGTCAGCGGTTTTCTTGGCGGATAAGGGGAAACTTAGTAAAATGGGCGGTTCTAACCATTAGTCCGAGGCTCCGGTTGGGCCTAGGGAGGGGGAAAACTTTTTTTTTAAATTTCAATTAAAAAAATGTAAAAAAGCATTCCCAAGATACTTTTACACCTAATTGCTGTTTTAAAATTTTAAAATAAAGAATCTTTAACTTAAATTTCTTTGCAGAGTACTCACCTACTGCCCTGTTTAAGCAGCTTTTACAGGGCGGGTCTCTCGGCGATTTGGATGTCGGCGGTTGAGGCTAAACTTAAGCCTTGGCGATTTTTCTCGGCATTGCACGATGACGGTTTGGTCCCGGCGGGCGTGTTCAGATGTGGGCGATACCATTAAAAAACTAAGGGGGAAACTTTCGCCGGGCGGATAAACAGCCGAGAAAATCGCCGAGAACCTGCCGAAAATGATGTGAAAATCTAGCCCCTATTATCTAAAAGGAAGGATTCTACACACACATGCACAAATTTCCTTGAAAGCAGGATAAACCTGTCTAAAAGTAGTTGATTGCTTTCAGAAAATAAAACACTTGGGTTACAAAAGGAGAAATAAATACTAACTCTTGATATCTCTACCCAGTTAAATTATCTACTTGATCCCACTTCTCTTTATCCAAGGGGGAGGGACTGTCCATCTCCATCTTGTGTTGCCTGTGAAAACACTCCAAGCTATAAGCAGAAGTAATCATCTGCTGAGCCATGCTGGGATAACAGGAGTGATGCTTTACTTGTAAGAAAGATATTTGAAAGGAAAACAGACTGGGTAGTACAGTGGACTATATTACTATCCTTTTAACTCTCGGACGAGTGTTCAAATCCAGCTCCACCAAAGTGATAGAAATCGCTCTCTCGCTGCTAGTTGGTGATGGTCATGTGTAAAATATATTTGAGCAATCTCATGCCAGTTCCTAATAGGTACCATGTTCATAGTGCAAACCTGGCTATAATTCAGGCAGCACCATGTTGACATACTCACTAAGAAGCTGGTATAATAAATGGAATTGTGACAACAGTGCAGTAAAGAGGTTTTTTTAAATTAATATAGTTTTGGTGATATTTTGGATTGAAACACAAAAAAAAAATCAGTAGCATAAACAACTGGAATCCAGCCCAGTTTGCATATCACCATCCTCATAAAATCCAATAAAATCCGCCAAATAGCTCAAACGGAAAATAATATTGGTCTGTTCCACTCCTGGATTATACCAACACTATTGGCCTGAGTCAGGTGGTCATGAATTCAAGCCCCACTCCAGGACTTGAGCTGGCTATAATCGAGGATATCACTTCAGAGCAATACTGAGAGTGTTGAAGGTGCTGTCTTCCAAACAAGTAGTTAAGCAAAGGCTCCATTTGCCTGTTAAGGTGGGTGTAAAAGATCCCAATTTGAAGGAGGGCAAAGGAGCTCCCCCCAAAATTCTGGAATGCATGTATCCCTCAACCACTGACCAACTAGTCATTTATCTCATTGCTGTTTGTGGGACCTTTATGTATGCAAATTGGCTACTGCATTTGCCTACATAGCAATAGTAACTACACTTCTAAAAGTAATTCATGGGTTGTGAATTGCTTTGGGGCATCTCAAGGATCCAAATGCAAGTTCTTCCTTTATAACAGAAACTCCCTATAGTCCCTAATCTCAGCAGAGGCATTTAATAAAGATGCAGAGGGAAGCCTCCTCCTTCCAGCAAAGAATCTATATACTTTGCCCTGAACTAAAAATATTTGCCACAACACTTCCTAAATGTCATGTTAGAATCCACCATCTCTGCATATTTTTGAGGAATGCATTCAGTCAATGATTGTGCACAGTTACTTCCTTTGATTGCGAGACCTGGACAAAAAGCTTCTTGGCCACAAAATGTTAAAAAAGTCATTCTGCCTGAACTTTTTGAACTGTTAGCTCCAACAGTAAACCCAATAAATACTTTATTTGGATTCTTACTTGATTACCCTACTTCTGCTCATGGTTTAAAAAGTAATGGCTAAAGCACCTCTTCCTTCATTTCCCTCCATATATCGAACAGACCCATTTTGTTGCAGAATTCTAACATATGATGTGTATCTAGATTAAAATTCCCACCTTTGTGGAAACCACCTTCAGGAATTATGCCTAATTATTAGTAGCATGTGTGCTACCCACTGCACAAAAATTTCTACAACAATCCCAAAGATAACCTGCATTTTCTCAACAGTGATTAGCTATTCCAAAAATAACATATACTTATCGGAGTGACTGCTGCCAACGAACCGGAAGCTGTGCCAAAGACCAGAAGCTGCACAGAAGCATTTTGCGCATAAATCTGTCGTGGTTTCAGTATCAATGTATTAATGCGGGGGGGGGGGGGGGGAAGGGTTGCGTAGATTTATTTGTTCGCCAGAAATGTACTAAACTCATCATTAGTCTACACTCTAACCAGCAAACATTCACTATTCACTTCGCACTTGAGATCATTGAACTTTAAATTTTCTTCAAACTGAGCCTCCAAACTTTCTCCAAACGACATGGTGTCAACGTTAAGAATCTGTTCATTGCAAACAGTTCTGACGAAGGTTCATCGACCTGAAACATTAACTTGGTTTCTCTCCCCTCAGATGCTGCCTGACCTGCTGAGATTTCCAGAATTTTCTGTTTTGATTTCAGATTCCAGCATTTGCAGTATTTTGCTTTTTTATGGTATCCATGTTATTTTTTTTAAGTTTCATCCTAATTAAAAAGTAAACAGAATCTATTCAAAAGAAGCACTTCTGACATGACCGACAGCCTCTTCACAGAGCAACGACCAGTCACTACCAACAGCTCCACATCATCATCATAGGCAGTCCCTCGAAATCGAGGAAAACTTGCTTCCACTCCAAAAGCGAGTTCTCAGCTGACTGAACAGTCCAATATGGGAATTACAGTCTCTGTCACAGGTGGGGCAGAGAGTGGTTGAAGGAAAGGGTGGGTGGGGAGCCTGGTTTGCCACACGTTCCTTCCGCTTGATTTTTGCATGCTTTTGGCGACGAGACTCGAGGTGCTCAACGCCCTCCCGGATGTTCTTCCTTCACTTTGGGGCGGTCTTGGACCAGGGATTCCCAGGTGCCGGTGGGGACATTGCACTTTATCAAGGAGGCTATGAGGGTGTCCTTAAAACATTTCCTCTGCCCACCTGGGGCTCGCTTGCCATGAGTCTCGTGTCGGGCATGTGGACAATGTGGCCCGCCCAACGGAGCTGGTCGCGTGTGGTCAGTGCTTAGATGCTGGCCTGAGCGGAAACACTGACGTTGTTGCGTCTATCCTCCCAGTGGATTTGCAGGATCTTGCGGAGGCAGTACTGGTGGTACTTCTCCAACGCTTTGAGGTGTCTATTATATATAGTCCACGTCTCAACCATATAGGAAGGTGGACTGGGGTCAAGCAGGGCTGCATCATCGCACCAACGCTCTCTCGATCTTCCTTGCTGCACTGCTCCATCTCACTCTCAACAAGCTTCCCGCTGGAGTGGAACTAAACTATAGAACCAATGGGAGCCTGTTCAACCTTCGTCACCTCCAGGCTAGATCCAAGGTCGTCCCATCCTCGGTCATCGAAATACAGCACGCGGACGACGCTTGCTTCTGCGCACGGAGGCCGAACTCCAAGCCATCGTTAACATCTTCACCGAGGCGTACGAAAGCATGGGCCTTACGCTAAACATCCGTAAGACAAAGGCCCTCCACCAACCTGCACTGCCCCCTGGTCATCAAAATCCATGGCGCGGCCTTGGATGACGTGATTCATTTTCCATACCTCGGGAGCCTACTATCAGCAAGGGCAGACATCGATAACGAGGTGCAACACCGCCTCCAGCGTGCCAACACAGCCTTCAGTCGCCGAAGGAAGAGAGTATTTGAAGACCAGGACCTCAAATCGAGCAACAAGCTTATGGTCTACAGGACAGTAGTGATATACGCCCTCCTATATGACTCAGACATGGACGATATAGAGTATACACTGCTCCACAGCATAGTTTCATCCAACATTTTTTTTAAAATCGGAACCACCAAAACCACAGACTACTTCCGGTTCGTTGGCAGCAGTCGCGTCATATACTTATATATCACGTTACATTGAGTCTACATCACAAATATACAGAAAATTCGTCCCAACTAGTCTCTACAAGTGTTTATGCTCCACACGAGCCTCCACCCACAGTCTTCATCTAATCCGATCAGCATACCCTTCTCTTCCTTCCTCCCTCACGTGCTTATCTAGCTTCCTCTTAAATGCATCTATGCTATTCACCTAAACAACTACTCTAGGTAGCGAGTTCCACATTCTAACCACTCTCTCAGTAAAGTCTCCCCTGAATTTCATATTTAAGGCCCCTCACACAAATGGAAACATTGGGTAGGATTTTATCTCGGAGGCAGGTGGGAAGCGGGACTGGATTGCAGTCGGGAAACCCGGAAGAACGAATTTACCTCAGGCCCTTTTTAGTCTGCTTACTCTGGGAGGCGGATGTTCGGGATTCGGATCGGTTGGGAGGGGGGGGGGGGGCGGATCAGATGGCTTGGATTAAGGAGGGTGGGGAAAGTGGGGAGAATTGGAAGGCTGGGATCGCCAGAATGGAGGGGGGAATTGGGGCCGGGAATCAGAGGGGGGGAAATTGGAGATCAGGAGATCTCTCAGGGTGTGGGATGGGGGGGGTGTCAAAGGCCTCGTGGGGGAGGTCCTAGGTGATGTCCGTTCACAGGGGGTTGGTGAGGCCGGGACGCTGGATCCAGCAGGTAAGTGGAAAGGCTTAGTTTAGCTGCCGGGTTCCCCGAGGCCCTGGAATCCAACCGCGCAGAGTTACATTCCAATGAAGCTTCAAAATGAGGCACGCAGCCTCACAATATTTAAAGTGCCAATCCCCCTCTTGGGAGTGGATTGGCTGAACCCCCAGTTAAAATCCGGAAGTGGCCGGGTTGGGATCAGGATTCAGATTTCTGCCACTTTAACTACCCACCCGACCTAAACCAGTCAATGCTTTGGGGTGAATATTCTCCCTATTCTCTCTATGTCTACCCTATCAAAGCCTTTTGTAATCTTAAAAACCTCAATCAGGTCCCCAACTTAGCTTTCTCTTTTCTAGAGAAAAGAGCCTCAACTTGTTCAATCTTTCTCAGTTCTAGTATATAATTAAGGAAGGAAACATAAAACATGCACTTGTTCCTTAAATTGCATTTCAGAATTCTGTGTCGACTGAATGAAATGTGTTATCATTGAAGAGGATGTCACCATAAAAAAGCAGTTGATTAAATCCTTCTGTTTTATCTAATGGTCTCTTACCTAATTTCCCACTGTCTCATTCATGTACTTTGACTACGCATGTAGTAATACCGACTTTGGTGCAATTTTTCTTTCAAACATTAATTTCCAGTATTGGTGATAACTGACCACTCAAGTTCAGGGGAAAAGTTCTCTGATTTAGTGTTCACCTTTTTGATATGATGGCAAATATTAGACCAATAGGTGTTCAATTTAACTAGGTATACATGACTTATGTTTCATGACTTTATGAATTGTTCTTTATATCTGCTGTCAGCCAATGATGGAACAATTTTAAAGCCAAATAAAACAATAGCTCGGTTCACATTGGGTAAGGAGATCACTGTGCAGACATTCAACTGCTGTCATGAAGTCTGCACAGACTCTGCAAAAGCTTTGCAGTGTGGAGATTTGGTCTACAGTTTAAGTAAACACACTTGTGATGCAGTACTGGGGTGGGGGACAGTGGGAAGAGCTAAATCGCATGTGGAAAGAATAAGTGGCTCCAGTTAAAGTGATTAACTCCTGCTTAATATAATCACGTTTGTGCAAAATGAGCATAAGTTGTGTGATTCATTGAGCCCCAAGTTTCCTCAGCATTTTGCCAGATTTCCACTGCAATTCTAGTGGGAGTTACACCAGATTCCCACCAGTTACAGTATTTCTGAGTTAGCCTTTTCAGGGATGGTACACCTCTGCCCACCCATTACAAAGACAATGACCTCACAGGACAGCAATTACCAACGCCAGGATTTTACACTTTTCCAGCTCAGTAGGGACCCAGTGTATTACATGAAAATACACAGAGCATATTGGCTTCCAGATGAGCGCAAGTTTACCCCACTGGGGATGGGTAGGGTGTGGGGCCTGGATTCTCAAAGAAAGGGCAAGCTTTAAAAAATAACTGAATTGGACTCCAGGCACACCGAGTTGAGGGGACCACTGTGGGATCCTGATGGAAGAGAGTGGATGGGCAAAACCCCCTCCCCACAATGCTAGACATTAGAACTTCCGGCTGTGTGGGGTTTGTGGGCGCTGGAAATGTGCGTACAATGGTGCAGATCCCAGCTATCGAATTAGGCGCCTCACCACTGATCCTTCAAAGCCCAGTAACATTGGGGCAAGGGCAGGCACAGTCCCAGTTTTAACTTTTGCGACCATGAACTACAGATTTTCAGGGCCTTCGATTTTTTTTCCATATGTGCAATCTACCACAGCTGGCCAATTATTTTCAAACAATGTTAATACTGATGTTTTTCATCTCAGTTGTGATACTCAGCAATAGCTAAATTATTCAGGTTAAATGACAGCATCACTCCTCGTGCTACCTTAATACATTCAAAAATCTAACTGCATTCTGGCTACACTTTAATAAGGTGGAGCGTTTAAAAACAGGTCAGAATTGGAGGAGATCCGATATCTTGGGGGTTTGTGGGGCTGAAAGATTTTACAAAGATAGGTAGGGTCGAGGCCATGGAGGGATTTGAAAATAAGGATGAGAAATTTAAAATCAAGGCATTGCCAATGTAGGTCAACAAGCACAGAGGTGATGGGACAATGTTCACGAATTTTTTTTGGTGCACGGTCCCTTTAAATTTGCCGCACAGTATCTTTTTCAGCAGCAGCTGGTGAGCAGCCTGTGCAGGATTTCCCGATTGGTGGGCAACCACACACCTTGAGGAAGGGAACATTGGTGAATGGTGAATGGGACTTGGTATGAGTTGGGACACGGGCAGCAGAGGTTTGGATAACCTTAAGTTTACAGAGGGTAGGCGGTAGGAGGCCGGCCATGAGTGCATTGAAATAGTCAAGTCTAAAGGTAACAAAGGCACGGATGAGATTTTCAGCAGCAGATGAGCTGAGGCAAGGGCAGTTTATGGCGATGTAACGGAGGTGGAAATAGGCGATCTTAGTGATGTCATAGGTATGTGGTTGGAAGCTCACCTCGGGATCAAATATAATACCAAGATTGCGAAATGTCTGGTTCAACCTCAGACACTTATCAGGGAGAGCAATGGAGTCAGTGGCATCGGGAATGGAGTTTGTGGTGAGGACTGAAGATCATGGTTTTGGTCTTTCCAATATTTATTTGGAAGAAATTTCTGCTCATCCAGTACTGTCTGACAATTTAAAGAAAGTGATGGGGTCGAGAGAAGTGGTGGTGATGTAGACCTGGGTTTCCTCAGTATATGTGTGGAAACTGACTGTTTTCGGATGATGTCACCGGAGGAGTAGCAAGCAGATGAGAAACAGGAGGCGGCAAGTATAGATCATTGAGGGGACACCAGAGGTAACGGTGCAGGAGCGGGAAGAGAAGCCACTGAAGGTGATTCTCTGGCTATGACTGGATAGGCAAGAATGGAAACAAGCAAGTGCAGTGCCTCTATACTACACTGGCTGAGATCAGCTGAGTCATTGCAAACTAGGAATCAAACCTATTCTACTTAGCTCATGGCATTGCCACCAAGAGAATTACAGAATTGTACCTTTGTAAACTATGTTTTCACTACACTCAGTATCAAATACACTCCTTCACCAATAGACTACAGCCACAAAAAGGAAAATACAAAAAATAATTCACACTTGAAAGAAATGGTATGTAAAAAGTGGCCAAGTAATAATGGCTGATATTCATTCTTAAAGTTCATGAATTGTACCACTATCTTACAACAACTGGGTTTAAAGCTATCCCATCTAATTGCTTGTTTATTGAATAATTTCACGACAGAATAAAGTGGGTCAATTGATGAAACTCAAGTAAAAATTTATTTCCAATCTACTTTGTAGCTTTTTGGATAGCAAATCCCGCTATAACTTGAATATAACCGGCAACATGAAGCTATGTACACATAAATAAATGAAAATAGTAGCCCCTTATCGCAACGACAGTACATTAGAACAGGTCTTACTTTATTCCATTCAAGTTTCATTAAAATTTGCTCTTATTCAGCCCATAAAAATAGGGGAAAAATCTGCTTTTTAGCCTAAAATGATGAATTTCCTGTTCTGTCAATGTGAAAGCACACTCACCATTACCACCACGTGAATTTTTCTTGTTAGACAAATTTATGTTTAGCTATTACTTTTTTCATACTCTGGATCACACGGGAGAAAAAAGGAATAATTTTAAAGCCTGTCTACTTGTGGTAATTTTGAAATGTAAAGCACAGACCAATGATGGAATTCGCTAATGTGTTGAGTGCACAGTAGGTGATAGATTAATTTGTGGCAGTTTATTTTTGTGAGCTTCAGCACTTACACATGGATGCCCCAATTGTAAAGACCTGTAGCTATTGCACATCAAACTGGGAGAAAAAAGTTGACCAAGGTCATAAAAAAATCCTGAAGAGTGTACTCCCATGGCTACCATTTTAACAACCACTCAAACACTTATTTGCTAACCTATGAATCGTACACTAACCAGTTTTAATGATTTTACTCCTGCATCAAGTCACTTATTCTGTTTAGACAGCAGCATTATAAATATGCTCAAATATCAGAATAAACCACTGCAAAAGTAAGACCTTTTGTCCCAAACAAAAATTACTAGTATTAGCTCCCCCATCCTATACCTAAGAGACCTCTTGCTGTTTGCTTGTAAGAGCAACCAAGGTCACTGGCTTCTCCGATACAGATTACATGGAGACTGAGAAAAAATTAATCATAGCAGCTGCTTTGTCTACTGCAACCAATTTCCCAGTTAATATGGTTTGCATTTCATTATAAATTCATTCTGTGTTGATTTATCGTGCCAGTTCTGCAGCTTCATTCAATTAAAACAATGTCACAACACCTCCACAGAAAATCATTTCAAACCACTTGTGTTAAGTGCACCTATAAAAGACCACAGAAAAAGTGAAAAAACCCACATTAATTAACCCTCGTGGTACTGCACAGACTTTTCACGTGTACAATTATGTAGCAGCCAACAGCATGCTAGTATCCACTGGTGCATGAATTGGAAGTTAGATATTTACAAGATTGCCTCTTTTTTTTGTACTTTTCTATAGTACTGTACAGAGGATTTTGTCTGGCCCACCATGCAACACATCTATTTCACAATGGAGACTGGCTTTACATGTTAATTTGTGAATTGCCCAATCATCGATGCCCAAGACATTCTGTCGATGCCACACTAAATGTTATTTCATTTTTTTTAAAGTTAGCAGTGAGTGCAGTTTTCAAAGCACCCAATTTCACTTAATTGCCATAGAATTTGTTAAAATTTTGAAAGCGGTGACAAATAATTGCAGCAAATTATAACTGAATGACAGCATCCAAAAGAGTGCTGAGCAAGATCTAGATATTTCTTGAAAGGCAAGTCATGTATAGCAGACCTCATGAGCAAATCAGATAAGGGGCAAGTTGCCTTTTCAACTTTTGGCAGCAAACAGGAGAAAGAGAGAGAATGCACTAAAATAAATTAAGAAAAACTGAAGAGGAAGTCAATATAGGGATGGAAGGTCGCATCTGTTCGGACGACGCCACCTTCCGCACTCGTACCTCTGATATGACTTTCTTTTTCCTCAACAGAGGATTCCCCTCCACTGTGGTTAACATGGCCCTCGACTGTCTATTTTATTTCCCGCACTTCTGCTCTCACCCCTTCCCCTCCCTCTCAGAGCCATGACCGGGTTCCCCTTGTCCTCACCTTTCACACCATCAGCCTTCACGATCAACAGAACATCCTCCCCCATTTCCGTCACCTCCAGCGTGATCCCACCACCAATCACATCTTCCCCTCCCAGTATTCCGAAGGGACCGCTTCCTCCGCGACACCCTGGTCCATTCCGCAGTCATCCCCGACACCCCTTCCCGTGCAAGCACAGGAGATGCAACACCTGCCTTTTTACCTTCTCCCTTCCCACTGTCACGGGCCCCCTACACTCTTGCCAGATGAAACAGCGACTTACTTGTACTTCTTGCAATTTAGTACAGGTTGGACCTCCTTTATCCGGTACCACACCTCGTCCAGCATGATTCTGGTGGCTGCAGGCGCATGCGCAGAACACGGCCAACCTCTACCCCGACACTCGGCCCGGCGCCGACACTCGGCCCGCCAAGGGCCCGCGCCGACACTTCGGGCCCGTCCGGGGAACCGACCCCCTCCCCTCCCCGAACTCGGGCCGCCTCCTCTGCCCCCCCCTTGTGCTCACCTCCCTTTATCCAGCAAAATCCCTTATTCGGCACAGGCCAGATCCTGAGGGTGCCAGATAAGGGAGGTTCAACCTGTATACTGTATTCGCTGTTCACGATGTGGTCTCCTCCACATCAGACCAAATGCAGATTGGGTGACCGCTTTGCAGAACACTTCCATTCAATCGCAAGCTTGACCCCGACCTTCCGGTCGCCTGTCACTAATTCCCCGCTCCATAGAAACATAGAAAATAGGTGCAGGAATGGCCTTCTAGCCTGCACCGCCATTCAATGAGTTCATGGCTGAACATGCAACTTCAGTACCCCATTCCTGCTTTCTCGCCATACCCCTTGATCCCCCTAGTAGTAAGGACTTCATCTAACTCCTTTTTGAATATATTTAGTGAATTGGCCTCAACAACTTTCTGTGGTGGAGAATTCCACAGGTTCACCACTCTCTGGTTGAAGAAGTTTCTCCTCATCTCGATCCTAAATGGCTTACCCCTTATCCTTAGACTGTGACCCCTGGTTCTGGACTTCCCCAACATTGGGAACATTCTTCCTGCATCTAACCTGTCTAAACCCGTCAGAATTTTAAACGTTTCTATGAGATTCCCTCGCATTCCTCTGAACTCCAGTGAATACAAGCCCAGTTGATCCAGTCTTTCTTGGTAGGTCAGTCCCGCCATCCCGGGAATCAGTCTGGTGAACCTTCGCTGCACTCCCTCAATAGCAAGAATGTCCTTCCTCAAGTTAGGAGACCAAAACTGTACACAATACTCCAGGTGTGGCCTCACCAAGGCCCTGTACAATTGTAGCAACACCTCCCTGCCCTTGTACTCAAATCCCCTCGCTATGAAGGCCAACATGCCATTTGCTTTCTTAACCGCCTGCTGTACCTGCATGCCAACCTTCAATGACTGATGTACCATGACACCCAGGTCTCGTTGCACCTCCCCTTTTCCTAATCTGTCACCATTCAGATAATAGTCTGTCTCTCTGTTTTTACCACCAAAGTGGATAACCTCACATTTATCCACATTATACTTCATCTGCCATGCATTTGCCCACTCACCTAACCGATCCAAGTCGCTCTGCAGCCTCATAGCATCCTTCTCGCAGCTCACACTGCCACCCAACTTAGTGTCATCCGCAACTTAATGCAAGGAGTATCCGTAATAAGGTGGATAAATTAACTGTGCAAATAGATGTTAACAAATATGATGTGATTGGGATTACAGAGACGTGGCTCCAGGATGATCAGGGCTGGTAACTCAGCATCCAGGGGTATTCAACATTCAGGAAGGATAGAATAAAAGGAAAAGGAGGTGGGGTAGCATTGCTGGTTAAGGAGGAGATTAATGCAATAGTTAGGAAGGACATTAGCTTGGATGATGTGGAATCTATATGGGTAGAGCGACAGAACACCAAAGGGCAAAAAACGTTAGTGGGAGTTGTGTATAGACCTCCAAACAGTAGTAGTGATGTTGGGGAGGGCATCAAACAGGAAATTAGGGGTGCATGCAATAAAGGTGCAGCAGTTATAATGGGTGACTTTAATATGCACATAGATTGGGCTGGCCAAACTGGAAGCAATACGGTGGAGGAGGATTTCCTGGAGTGCATAGGGGATGGTTTTCCAGACCAATATGTCGAGGAACCAACGAGGGGGGAGGCCATCTTAGACTGGGTGTTGTGCAATGAGAGAGGATTAATTAGCAATCTCATTGTGCGAGGCCCCTTGGGGAAGAGTGACTATAATATGGTGGAATTCTGCATTAGGATGGTGAATGAAACAGTTAATTCAGAGACCATGGTCCAGAACTTAAAGAAGGCTAACTTTGAAGATATGAGGCGTGACTTGGCTAGGATAGATCGGCGAATGATACTTAAGGGGTTGACTGTGGATGGGCAATGGCAGACATTTAGAGACCGCATGGATGAACTACAACAATTGTACATTCCTGTCTGGCGTAAAAATAAAAAAAAGGGAAGGTGGCTCAACCATGGCTATCAAGGGAAATCAGGGATAGTATTAAAGCCAAGGAAGTGGCATACAAATTGGCCAGAAATAGCAGTGAACCCGGGGACTGGGAGAAATTTAGAACTCAGCAGAGGAGGACAAAAGGTTTGATTAGGGCAGGGAAAATGGAGTACGAGAAGAAGCTTGCAGGAAACATTAAGACGGATTGCAAAAGTTTCTATAGATATGTAAAGAGAAAAAGGTTAGTAAAGACAAATGTAGGTCCCCTGCAGTCAGAATCAGGGGAAGTCATAACGGAGAACAGAGAAATGGCGGACCAATTGAACAAGTACTTAGGTTCGGTATTCACGAAGGAGGACACAAACAACCTTCCGGATATAAAAGGAGTCAGTGGGGTCTAGTAAGGAGGAGGAACTGAGGGAAATCCTTATTAGTCGGGAAATTGTGTTGGGGAAATTGATGGGATTGAAGGCCGATAAATCCCCAGGGCCTGATGGACTGCATCCCAGAGTACTTAAGGAGGTGGCCTTGGAAATAGCGGATGCATTGACAGTCATTTTCCAACATTCCATTGACTCTGGATCAGTTCCTATGGAGTGGAGGGTAGCCAATGTAACCCCACTTTTTAAAAAAGGAGGGAGAGAGAAAACAGGGAATTATAGACCAGTCAGCCTGACATCGGTAGTGGGTAAAATGATGGAATCAATTATTAAGGATGTCATAGCAATGCATTTGGAAAGAGGGGACATGATAGGTCCAAGTCAGCATGGATTTGTGAAAGGGAAATCGTGCTTGACAAATCTTCTGGAATTTTTTGAGGATGTTTCCAGTAGAGTGGACAAGGGAGAACCAGTTGATGTGGTGTATTTGGACTTTCAGAAGGCTTTCGACAAGGTCCCACACAAGAGATTAATGTGCAAAGTTAAAGCACATGGGATTGGGGGTAGTGTGCTGACATGGATTGAGAACTGGTTGTCAGACAGGAAGCAAAGAGTAGGAGTAAATGGGGACTTTTCAGAATGGCAGGCAGTGACAAGTGGGGTACCACAAGGTTCTGTGCTGGGGCCCCAGCTGTTTACACTGTACATTAATGATTTAGATGAGGGGATTAAATGTCGTATCTCCAAATTTGCGGATGACACTAAGTTGTGTGAGCTGCGAGGAGGATGCTATGAGGCTGCAGAGCGACTTGGATAGGTTAGGTGAGTGGGCAAATGCATGGCAGATGAGGTATAATGTGGATAAATGTGAGGTTATCCACTTTGGTGGTAAAAACAGAGAGACAGACTATTATCTGAATGGTGACAGATTAGGAAAAGGGGAGGTGCAACTAGACCTGGGTGTCATGGTACATCAGTCATTGAAGGTTGGCATGCAGGTACAGCAGGCGGTTAAGAAAGCAAATGGCATGTTGGTCTTCATAGCGAGGGGATTTGAGTACAAGGGCAGGGAGGTGTTGCTACAGTTGTACAGGGCCTTGGTGAGGCCACACCTGGAGTATTGTGTACAGTTTTGGTCTCCTAACCTGGGGAAGGACATTCTTGCTATTGAGGGAGTGCAGCGAAGGTTCACCAGACTGATTCCCGGGATGGCGGGACTGACCTATCAAGAAAGACTGGATCAACTGGGCTTGTATTCACTGGAGTTCAGAAGAATGAGAAGGGACCTCATAGAAATGTTTAAAATTCTGACGGGTTTAGACAGGTTAGATGCAGGAAGAATGTTCCCAATGTTGGGGAAGTCCAGAACCAGGGGACACAGTCTAAGGATAAGGGGTAAGCCATTTAGGACCGAGATGAGGAGAAACTTCTTCACCCAGAGAGTGGTGAACCTGTGGAATTCTCTACCACAGAAAGTTGTTGAGGCCAATTCACTAAATATATTCAAAAAGGAGTTAGATGAAGTCCTTACTACTAGGGGGATCAAGGGGTATGGCGAGAAAGCAGGAATGGGGTAATGAAGTTGCATGTTCAGCCATTAACTCATTGAATGGCGGTGCAGGCTAGAAGGGCCGAATGGCCTACTCCTGCACCTATTTTCTATGTTTCTATGTAGCCACGTCCCACACTGCGGAGACAGGGTCATACTGTGGCTATGGATGGCCAGCACCATCTGTCCCGATCCACGCTTCGAAGACAGAGTGGCTGTACACTGCTCTGTCTTCGGTTCCTCCCACCCCCACCGAGGCACTTGCCGGACTGAAGATTTTAAAATATCCTAAGGGGGCCACTTGCTAGTAGGACGAAAGTTACAATTTTATTCGAGATCCCTTGCGGGATCTTCAGTGGCCTGCACAGCCCCTCAACTGCCAAGCGTTCCGTTGAGGCCGACCAATTGCATAATGGGCATAACTCCTGGCACTCCCCAGTGACACAGGAGCACAGGCTGAACTGTCATTCATGCCCTCTTAGTCCACTCAAATTTATTCCAGCTATACTCATGGGGCAGAATCTCAATAGAGCCATGTTATGCCCATTTTCCAGTGCCCCACTAGAAATCCATGACCCTGATCGTAATATCGTGGCCCAAGTTTATACCATCCTCTCTGGATTCTCTGGAATACATACAAAGCTTATTTAAATGACAACGCCAAGCATAAATGCATTGGTGTTTGGAGCATTTTTAAATGTATACTTGACCTTCAGAACACATTTTCTGTATCACTGGTCTTTTCTCAAGGTAACTTACCCTCTCATGGTAATTTGAATTAAGAAAGACATATGCTGTCAGAAGTTACAATTACAAACATCTTATGCAAATGCATCAGTTGATATGTTAATATAGAGCATGTGTACACATTAGGGAAGTTTAGAAATGGGAGGGGGGAGGTTGAGGGTGAGAAGTTGTCCGATGGCGGAAGATGACAAGGATACAGTTGTTTTGGTAGGGGAGCTCCTTAGGGAGCTGCCACCCCGGAGGCCATCTTGGGACAAAAAAAATAGGGGTGCATTTTTTTTAAACTTTATTTAAAACCCTAATTCCACAAATCTGGGCCCACCACAGGCGCGAACATAGAAACATAGAAATTTACAGCGCAGAAGGAGGCCATTTCAGCCCATCGTGTCCGCGCTGGCCTACAAAGAGCCGCATGGCCCTTGGTCAGCAGCCCTAAAGGTTACATATAAACCTATGAACAATGACGGAAAGGCAAAGAGCACCCAGCCCAACCAGTCCGCCTCACACAACTACGACACCACTTATACTGAAACATTCTACACTCCTCCCCAACCGGAGCCATGTGATCTCCTAGGAGAGGCAAAAACCAGATAAAAACCCAGGCCAATTTAGGGAGAAAAAAATCTGGGAAAATTCCTTTGACCCATCCAGGCGATCAAAACTAGTCCAGGAGATCACCCTGGCCGTATTAGATTCCCTGCAATACTTATCATTATATCTGCTCCGTCCAACAAAAGGTCATCCAGTCTAATCCAAATTACCTGCACTTCAAGTGCCCATCCAACCATCGCTGAAAAGTGGTGAGGGTTTCTGCATCCAGGCAGAGAGTTACAGATCCCCACAACCCTCTGCGTAAAGAAGCCCCCCCTCAAATCCTCTCTAAACCTTCCACCAACCACCTTAAGACTATGCCCCCTCGTAATAGATCCCTCCGCCAATGGAAATAGACCCTTATGTCCAGGCCCCTCAATATTTTGTACAGCTCAATGAGGTCTCCTCTCAACCTCCCCTGTTTCAATGAGAACAAACCCAGCCTATCCAATCTGTCCTCATAACTAAGATCCTCCATTCCAGGCAGCATCCTAGTAAATCTCCTCTGCAACGTCACGTCCTTCCTATAATACAGCGACCAGAACTGCACACAGTACTCTAGCTGTGGCCTAACCAAAGTATTATACAATTTAAGCATAACCTCCCTGCTCTTCTATTCTATGCCCTAGCCAATAAAGGCAAGCATTCCATATGCCTTCTTAACCACCTTATCCACCTGGCCTGCTACTTTCAGGGATCTGTGGACAAGCATTCCAAGGACCCTTTGTTCATCTACACTATTAAGTGGCCTACCGCTTAATGTGTATACCCTTTCCTTATTAGCCCTCCCAAAGTGTATCACCTCACTGCTCTGCCCATCTAACCAGTAGATTGATATCCTCCTGCAGCCCATGACTTTCCTCTTGATTATCAACCACACAACCAATTTGAGTGTCGTCTGCAAACTTCTTAATTCAAATCTAAATCATTGATATATAACCACAAAAAGCAAGGGACCCAGTACTGAGCCCTGTGGAACCCCACTGGAAACATCCTTCCAGTCACAAAACCATCCATCAATCATTACCCTTTGCTTCCTACCTCCAAGCCAATTTTGGATCCAACTTGCCACTTTGCCCGGTATCCCATGGGCTTTAACTTTCATGACCAGTCTACCATGTGGGACCTCATCAAAAGTCTTGCTAAAGTCCATATATACTACAACGTACGCACTACCCTCATCGACCCTCCTGGTTACCTCCTCAAAAAAATTAATTTGCTTAGTCAAACATGATCTTCCCTCAACAAATCCATCCTGACTGTCCTTAATTAATCCTTGCCCTTCCAAATGCAGATTTATCCTGTCTTTCAGGATTTTTTCCAATAATTTTTCCACTACTGAGGTTAGGCTGACAGGCCTGGAATTACTTGACCTATTCCTTTTTCCCTTCTTAAACAAGGGTCATCATCATAGGCAGTCCCTTGGAATCGAGGAGGACTTGCTTCCACTCCCAAAGTGAGTTCTTTGATGGCTGAACAGTCCGATACGAGAGCCACAGACCCTGTTACAGGTGGGACAGACATTAGTCGAGGGAAGGGGTGGGTGGGGTTGGTTTGCCGCGCGCTCCTGCCGCTGCCTGCGCTTGGCCTCTTCACGCTCTTTGCATTAAGACTCGAAGAGCTCAACGCCCTCCCTGATGGACTTTCTCCACCTCGGGCAGTCTGCGGCCAGGGTCTCCCAGGTGTCAGTGGTGATGTCGCACTTTATCAGCGAGGCTTTGAGGGTGTCCTTATAAAATTTCCGCTATCCTTCTTTGGCTCATTTACCATGAAGGAGCTCCGCATAAAGCATTTGCTTAAGGAGTCTCGGATTTGCCATGCGAACTATGTGGCCTGCCCAGCGAAGCTGATCGAGTGTGGTCAGTGCTTCAATACTGGGGATGTTAGTCTGGTCAAGCATACTGATGTTGGTGCACTTGTCCTCCCAGGGGATTTGCAGGATCTTGCGGAGACATCGTTGGTGATATATCTCCAGCGGCTTGAGGTGCCTTCTATACATTGTCCATGCCTCAGATCCATACAGGAGGGTGGGTATTACTATAGCCCTGTACACCATGAGTTTGGTGGTAGATTTGAGGGCCTGGTCTTCAAACACTCTCTTCCTCAGACGGCTGAAGGTTGCACTGGCGCACTGGAGGCGATGCTGAATCTCTGCCTTTGTTGATAAGAGGCTCCCGAGATATGGGAAATGGTCCACGTTGTCCAGGGCCGCGCCGTGGATCTTGATGATTGGAGGACAGTGCTGTGAGGTGGTGACTGGCTGGTGGAGGTCCTTTGTCTTACGGATGTTAAGCATAAGGCCCATGCTTCATATGTCTCAGTGAATACATTAAATATATCCTGGAGTTCAGCCTCTGAATGTGCACAGACTCGGGCGTCGTCCGCATATTGCAGCTCAACGACAGAGGTTGGGGTGATCTTGGACCTGGCCTGGAGGCGGCGCAGGTTAAACAGCTTCCCACTGGTTCTGTAGTTGAGTTCCACTCCAGCGGGGAGCTTGTTGATTGTGAGGTGGAGCATGGCGGCGAGGAAGATTGAGGAGAGAGTTGGAGTGATAACGCAGCCCTGTTTGACCCCAGTCCAGACGTGGATTGGGTCTGTCATAGATCCGTTGGTAAGGATCACGGCCTGCATGTCATCGTGAAGCAGGCGAAGGATGTTGACAATCTTTTGGAGGCATCCGAAACGGAGGAGGACGCTCCATAGACCCGCACGATTGACAGTGTCAAAGGCCTTTGTAAGATCGAAAAAGGCCATGTGTAAGGGCTGGCGCTGCTCCCTGCATTTTTCTTGCAACTGGCGCGCTGCAAAGATCATGTCTGTTGTGCTCCGTAGGGGCGAAATCCGCATTGTGATTCCGGGAGGAGCTCCTTAGCCAGAGAGAGAAGACGATTGAGGAGAACTCGAGTGACAACTTTTCCAGTGGCTGAAAGCAGGGAGATTCCCCTGTTGTTGCCGCAGTCGGACATATCCCCCTTTTAAAAAATGGTCACAATCACTGCATCTCTCAGATCTCCCGCCTCCAGATGAGAGAGATGAGGTCATGTATCCAAGCCAACAGCATCTCTCCGCCATACTTTAGCGCCTCAGCAGGGATTCCATCCGCACCCATAGCCTTGTTATTCTTAAGCTGTTTTATGGCTTTGCCTACCATCCCACAGCATGCAACCCGCCATCAACTCAGTGAAACTCTAACGTTGCACGAGGTAGGCAAACATAGACATAGGAGCAGGAGTAGGCCATTCGGCCCTTCGAGCCTGCACCACCATTCAATAAGATCATGG
The DNA here is from genome assembly GCF_044704955.1 of Pristiophorus japonicus. Taxonomy (NCBI): domain Eukaryota; kingdom Metazoa; phylum Chordata; class Chondrichthyes; family Pristiophoridae; genus Pristiophorus; species Pristiophorus japonicus. Next base: position 173,122,275 of record NC_091985.1, read on the forward strand.
CTGATCATTCACCTCAGTACCCCTTTCCTGCTTTCTCTCCATACCCCTTGATCCCTTTAGCCGTCAGGGCCATATCTAACTCCCTCTTGAATATATCCAAACAACTGGCATCAACAACTCTCTGTGGTAGAGAATTCCAGAGGTTAACAACTCTCTGAGTGAAGAAGTTTCTCCTCATCTCGGTCCTAAATGGCTTACCTGTTAGACTGTGACCCCTGGTTCTGGACTTCCCCAACATCGGGAACATTCTTCCTGCATTTAATCTGTCCAGTCGCGTCAGAATTTTATATGTTTCTATGAGATCCCCTCTCATTCTTCTAAACTCCAGTGAATACAAGCCCAGTCAATCCAGTCTCTCCTCATTCGTCAGTCCTGCCATCCCTGGAATCAGTCTGCTGAACCTTTGCTGCACTCCCTCAATAGCAAGAATGTCCTTCCTCAGATTAGGAGACCAAAACTGAACACAATATTCCAGGTGAGGCCTCACCAAGGCCCTGCACAACTGCATTAAGACCTCCCTGCTCCTGTACTCAAATCCCCTAGCTATGAAAGTCAAAGCCATAAAACAGCTTAAACAAGGGTACTACATTAGCAGTCCTCTAATCCTCCGGCACCATGCCCAGATCCAAGGAGGACTGGAAAATGATAGTCAAGACCTCTGCTATTTCCTCTTTTACTTCGCTCAACAACCTGGGATGCATTTCAACCGAACCTTCCCTCCACTCATCGGCGACAACTGGACTACCAGCGGCGACCGAGCCTCCTGCAGCGGCAACCTGGACCTCTTCCCTCCTTCGGCAACCTCCTCCTTAGATGTCAACTCGGCTGCCCCACCTGATCCCCGATCCTCAACGACGCCCAGCGAGCCAGGTGAGCCTCCGACCAGGCGATTGGGCCTCCTCCCCTCCAGCGGCAGGGCCTTTACTCCTCGGCGGCGATCGGGCCTCCTCCCCTTCAGCTACGGCAGTTGACCTCTCCTTCCGCACTGATGACCTGGTCTCTTCTCCTCCAGCACGTGGTGAGCACAATGGCTGTGGCCACTCGGACCTTCCACTCTGAACTCCAGAGGACCACTGACCCTCCCAATGTCTGCCCCCAACCAAGCCTCGGACCACCTACCATCTCAACAAAGGGCGCTACTCAGCGCCGAGCTTGCGGCCAACATCTCGCCATAAGCAACTAGGCTCAAACAGCAGTGCCTGGTCTCCAGCCCTCTTGGACTCCCTTACCACTGGACCAAGACCGTGCTCAGCTAAGCACGTGTGGTAACCGGTGTGCAACGGCCACCACACGTTAAAAGAACTCACGCACAGGCATCTTCCACTCCTTTAACATGAAGTTCGGGACCTGGAATGTCAGGACCCTCATGGACAACTCCAACAGCAACAGACTGGAAGGCTGCACCGCCATAGTTGCCTGAGAACTTCGATGCTTCGATGTCGACATTGCCACCCAAAGCGAGACCTGGCGGGCAGGGAAAGGCCAGCTCAAGGAACAAGGTGGAGGTTACACCTTCTTCTGGAAAGGGAAACCAGAGGATGAACGCTGCCTCCACGGAGTTGGTTTCGCCGTCAAAAACCTGCGGGGTTAAAGAACATCTCATGATTCTCCGACTCACCCTATCCCAGAATCAATGCGCCAGAGTCATCAGTGCGTATGCCCCAACATTTGATGCGACAGATGAGGCCAAAGAGGGTTTTTACTCCAACCTCAAAAAATTTCTGTCCCGCGTCCCTGCGGACGACAAACTCCTCGGTGACTTCAACACCAGGGTCGACAAGGACACAGCCTTCTGGGGAGGTATGATCAGCAAAGAGAGGGTAGGGAAAACCAACTCCAGCAGTACCCTACTCCTGACAAAATGTCTAGAACATGACCTTGTCATCATCAACACCTTGTTCCGCCAGAGGGACAAGTACAAGGCATCGTGGTAACACCCTCACTCCAAACACTGGCACCTGCTCGACTGTGTCATCGTCCGAGCCAGGGATTGCAAGGTGGTGCGCATCACCTGCGTCACGACAGGAGCTGACGACTGTTGGACAGACCACCACCTAATCCGATCCATCATTGACATCAACATAGCCCCAAAGCGGTGAGGGCAGCAGAAGCAGTACCATAAAAAGGTCAATGCCAGGGCACTCAAAGACCCAGCTAAGAGAGCCCTTTACACAGTCAGCGCCTCACAGCTAACCTGGTGTGCCTTGATGACCCCGAGACGCAGAATGCCCACAGCGCTTGGTCTGCCCTGCAGGCCTTCATAACCAGTGCCTGTGAAGAGACGCTCGGTCACTCAATCAGGAAACACCAGGCTGGTTTGATGAGAATGACCTAGAGCTAATAGATTGCAAGCGCAGGGCATTTTTGAGCCTTAAACAACAACCCAACGCGGGAGCAACAAGGCAGCATTACAGACGGCTTAAGGCGGGCGTGGAACAAAAAACTCGGGACCTAAAGAACAGATGGTGGATGGAGAAAAAACAGGAGATACAGCAGCTGGCCGACAGCCATGATGTGCGAAGATTCTTCATCGCAGTCAAGGCCAAACACCCAAGGCTCCACCCCACTGCTGGCTAAGAACGGGGAAACAATCAAGGACACCAAGGCAGTCAGGACCCGCTGGAAGGAGCACGTCGAAGATCTTCTCAATCAAGACTCTGCCTTTGACTCGAGTGTCCTCGACTCCATCCCGCAGCATGCTACCCGCCACCACCTCAGTAAAACCCCAGCCCTGCACGAGGTAGAAAAAGCCATAAGACAGCTTAAGAACAACAAGGCTACGGGAGCGGATGGAACCCCTGCTGAGGCACTGAAGTATGGCGGAGAGGTACTGTTGGCGCGAATGCATGACCTCATTTCTCTCATCTGGAGGGAGGAGAGCATTCCGGGAGGTCTCAGAGATGTTGTGATCATGACCATCTTTAAAAAGGGGGACAAGTCCGACTGCGACAACTACAGAGGACTCTCCGTGTTATCAGCCGCTGGGAAAGTCGTCGCTACAGTCCTCCTCAACCGTCTTTTCCCTGTGGCTGAGGAGCTCCTCCCGGAGTCACAGTGCGGATTTCGTCCCCTATGGGGCACAACGGATATGATTTTTACAGCGCGACAGCTGCAACAAAAATGCAGGGAACAGCACCAGCCCTTGTACATGGCCTTCTTCGACCTTACAAAGGCCTTTGACACTGTCAACCGCGAGGGTCTATGGAGCGTCCTCCTCCGTTTCGGATGCCCCCAAAAGTTCATCACCAACCTCCGCCTGCTCCACGGGGACATGCAGTCCGTAATCCTTACCAACGGATCCATCACAGACCCAATCCACGTCCGGAACAGGGTCAAGCAGGGCTGTGTCATCGCGCCAACCCTCTGCTCAATCTTCCTCGCTACCATGTACACCTCACACTCAACAAACTCCCCGCTGGAATGGAACTAAACTACAGAACCAGTGGGAACCCATTCAACCTTCGTCGTTTCCAGGCCAGGTCCAAGACTACCCAACCTTTGTCGTCGAGCTACAGTACGCGGACAACACCTGCGTTTGCGCACATATAGAGGCTGAACTCCAGGACATAGTCAACATATTCACTGAGGCGTAAAAAAGCATAGGCCTTACACTAAATATCCATAAGACAAAGGTCCTCACCAACCCGTCCCCGCCGCACAGCACTGCCGCCCAGTCATGAAGATCCACGGCGCAGCCCTGGACAACGTGGACCATTTCCCGTACCTCGGGAGCCTCTGATCAACAAGAGCAGACATTGACGACGAGATTCAACACCGCCTCCAGCCGCCTGAGGAAGAGTGTGTTCGAAGACCAGGCCCTCAAATCTGCCACCAAGCTCATGGTCTACAGGGCTGTAATAATACCCGCCCTCCTGTATGGCTCAGAGACATGGACCATGTACAGTAGACACCTCAAGTCACTGGAGAAATACCACCAACGATGTCTCCATAACATCCTGCAAATCCCCTGGGAGGACAGACGCACCAACGTTAGCACCCTCGACCAGACCAACATCCCTAGCATTGAAGCAGTGACCACACTTGATCAGCTCCGCTGGGCAGGCCACACTGTTCGCATGCCAGACACGAGACTCCCAAAGCAAGCACTCTACTCGGAACTCCTACACGGCAAACGAGCCAAAGGTGGGCAGAGGAAACGTTACAAGGACACCCTCAAAGCCTCCCTGATAAAGTGCAACATCCCCACTGTGACACCTGGGAGTCCCCGGCCAAAGACCACCCTAAGTGGAGGAAGTGCATCCGGGAGGGCGCTGAGCACCTCGAGTCTCATTGCCAAGAGCATGCAGGAATCAAGCACAGGCAGCGGAAAGAGCGTGCGGCAAACCAGTCCCACCCTCCCTTACCCTCAACAACGATCTGTCCCACCTGTGACAGGGACTGTGGCTCTCGTATTGGACTGTTCAGCCACCTAAGGACACATTTTTAGAGTGGAAGCAAAACTTCCTCGATTCCGAAGGGCTGCCTATGATGATGATGATGACGACATGTACACATACACACACTTCTCCCGCGCCGCGACATGTACACATACACACACTTCTCCCGCCCCAACTCCATCTCCACATGCACCCACCCCATCCCCAACCCCAGGTTTCTCCTCTATCTAGAAACACATTTTACAACCTGAAGTGCACACAAGACTGCATAGCAGATAACTATTTAAATACGAATTTTTAATTCCTCACGATTAAAGAACCTATGTGCTCCCTCCCACAAGCTGGTGCAGGGAGGGGGTGGAACATGAAATAGTGACCACAACAGAAAGGTTGATACCATGACTGACAAAGCCACTGAATTAAATCCAGAATTACTGGTACCATCCTACACGTGGTTTGGACTCCTTTTTTCAAAATTCTGATTATTGAAAATATAATATAATGAGCCGGTAGATCTCCGATAACATTTCTCATTTATAATCTTGGCTGTGGAGGATGGTTCAGACATGTTGGCTGGACTAAGCTGATACCATCACTTTGGTTCTCATCATCTCTCTAGGGCTTTGCTCATCTATCAGGGAGGGTGCATAATCTAAGGGCCCTCAGGTGATTTTCAGATCAGAGGCGCTACGGTCTGGTTGGTTCTTTGTGTCTTGCTCAACACAAAGGCCAGTGCCTGAGCCTACACTTCCTATGAAGTGAATCATGAAAGGCGCTATATAACGAAGTCCTTTTCTCTTTCCGCTCGCAGGAGGACGTAAGTGCCTTGCCCACGGAGCTGCATTTATCTCAATGTCTGTCAAGGGCAAATCAAAACTGAATCTAGCTGGTACATCCAAAGTATGCAATCCTTACACCTATAAAACTCTTCAAAATATAGTCTCACTTGAAAAGTCTGTTGGCAAGGCAGAGGCATATTATTCAAACAATGGGTAGGAATCTCCAGAACACAGATAAAAAGATGCTTATGGCCACCTGTGGTGTCTGACAAATGTTCGGTCTATCCTTATTAGGCTATGTTGTCAATTAGTAGTTATTTATTTCTACTACTTGGGCATTCTTGGTAACTTTTCCCAGATGTATAAGATTGTTAACAATCAACTTAGTCATTCATGCAGAGCTAAAAGCTGGTCTCCCAAATTTGCAGTTGCAGAAGTCATCTCGAGGTTACTATCTTTATCAACTGAATCTCGTTTTAAGCCGAAAAGTTCAGTACAAAGAGGAACCTATAAACTACCTCATTTTTGTTACAGTACACATTATACAGCACCAAGTCAAGAGATTTCTGGTTCCCTGAGAGCTGGTCTATGGTGTGGGTTACTCTTTCATTTCTGCTATTGCTCTTTTTTTCTGTTGCTCTAACCATTCTCCTTAATTGGCATGTCTCTGTTATTGTCCAAGGCCGCAATTTCCACTACCTTGGCGGGTCCAGGGTTGGTGGCGAGTGCCGACCTCGCTGCTGGCTCCAGCCCGCTGTGTAAAATGACTTTCCCGATTGGTCTTATTAAGCCCGCTCTGCGCGTTTGCCAGCCAATTGAAGGAAGCTGGACTGATGATGTCACTTGATGCTCTGTGCAGCATCAAGTGATTGCAGAGAAGATTGGTGTTGTTGTTGGTGCTGATGATGTGCCTGGTGTTGCTGGTGTTGGGGCTGATGGTGGTGGGATTCTGAGGGCCAAGATGAGATAGTTTCAAGGGCACCGATGCTGATGTAATAGATGGCAGCTGAACTTGAGATGACAGAAGCGATCTGTCAATGGTGAAAGAGATTGTTCCAATGAGGTGACATTGGATAGAGAGTTTACTCCAAACTTTATGCAAGCTGCATAAAGCTCAATCTGTCTGCCCAATGCAGTAAGCAACAGCTTCTGAGCTTTGAAAGTGAATAACTATGAGATAAGAGCTTTTAAAGCTTATTTGCTGCTGTCAAGTAAAGAAATGAGTTCATGCTAACACAAGTCCCGAGTTGTGCTCTTCCCTCAGATGGGATTCACTTCTCTTCCTGACCTCCTTACCTGATGTGATCCCCGAGCAGCGTGGACCCTGTGGGCGACCTCATAAAATGGTACGGTGAGCTCAAAATACTGTTTAATGGGCTATTAACAAGGTCATAATGCGGCAGCAAAAGTGACATCAGGATGGTGTGTTGCCTCCCTGGTGCAAGGGTTAATGATGTCACTGAGTGACTGCAGGGCATTCTGACGAGGGAAGGGGAACAGCCAGTGGTTGTAGTCCACACTGGTACCAACGACATAGGTAGAAAGAGGGCTGAGGTCCTGAAAGCGGAGTTTAGGGAGCTAGGAGTAAGATTGAAAGCCAGGACCTCAAAGGTGGTAATCTCGGGATTACTGCCAGTGCCACGTACTAGTGAGGATAGAAATAGGAAGGCTAGTCAGATAAATACGTGGCTGAGGCATTGGTGTAGGAGGGAGGGCTTTAGTTTCCTGAACAAATGGGACCGCTTCTGGGGTAGGTGGGACCTATACAAGTCGGAAAGGTTACACTTCAACAGAGACGGGACCAATGTTCTGGCGGGTGGTTTTGATAGCGCGGTTGGGAGGGCTTCAAACTAGATTGGCAGGGGGATGGGAACCCAGGAGAGGGCTCTGAGCGAATTAGAGTGGGTGAGAGCTCAGATGAACAGAACTCCAAGAAAGAATGCAAAAGGCAGGAGGCAACAGAGCAGAGTAGCACTGGGGTAAGTGTAAACCACAAGGTGATATGAAGGGACAATATGTATGAATATAAAGGGGCTGCAGGAGGGGTCAAAGCTAAAAATCATGGTTTAAAAACTAGTTTAAAAACACTTTACCTAAACGCACGCAGCATTCGAAACAAAGTAAATGAGTTGACGGCACAAATCATTACAAATGGGTATGATTTGGTGGCCATTACTGAAACGTGGTTGCAGGGTGGCCAAGACTGGGAATTAAACATACAGGGGTATCTGACAATTTGGAAAGATAGACAAGAAGGGAAAGAAGGTGGGGTAGCTGTTAATAAAGGATGATATCAGGACAGTTGTGAGACACGATATTGGCTCTAATGAACAAAATGTTGAATCATTGTGGGTGCAGATTAGAGATAGTAAGGGGAAAAAGTCACTGGTGTGCGTAGTTTATAGGCCCCCAAATAATAACTTCACGGTGGGGCGGACAATAATCAAGGGAATAATGGAGGCATGTGAAAAAGGAACGGCAGTAATCATGGGGGATTTTAACCTACATATCGATTGGTCAAATCAAATCGCACGGGGTAGCCTCGAGGGGGAATTCATAGAATGCATACGGGATTGTTTCTTAGAACAGTATGTTACAGAACCTACCAGGGAGCAAGCTATCTTAGATATGGTCCTGTGTAATGAGACAGGAATAAGAAACGATCTCCTAGTAAAACATCCTCTCGGAATGAGTGATCACAGTATGGTTGAATTTGTAATACAAATTGAGGGTGAGGAAGTAGTATCTCAAACGAGCATACTATGCTTAAATAAAGGGGACTACAGTGGGATGAGGGCAGAGTTGGCTAAAGTAGACTGGGAACACAGACTAAACGGTGGCACAATTGAGGAACAGTGGAGGACTTTTAATGAGCTCTTTCATAGTGCTCAACAAAAATATATTCCAGTGAAAAAGAAGGGTGGTAAGAGAAGGGATAACCAAGGAAATAAAGGAGAGTATCAAATTAAAAACTAATGCGTATAAGATGGCCAAGGTTAATGGGAAAATAGAAGATTGGGAAAATTTTAAACGACAGCAAAGAATAACTAAGAAAGCAATAAAGAAAGGAAAGATAGATTATGAAAGTAAACTTGCGCAAAACATAAAAACAGATAATAAAAGCTTTTACCGATATATAAAACGGAAAAGAGTGACTAAAGTAAATGTTGGTCCCTTAGATGATGAGAAGGGGGATTTAATAATGGAAAATGTGGAAATGGCCGAGACCTTAAACAATTATTTTGCTTCGGTCTTCACAGTGGAAGACACAAAAACCATGCCAAAAATTGCTGGTCACGGGAATGTGGGAAGGGAGGACCTTGAGACAATCACTATCACTAGGGAGGTAGTGCTGGACAGGCTAATGGGACTCAAGGTAGACAAGTCTCCTGGTCCTGATGAAATGCATCCCAGGGTATTAAAAGAGATGGCGGAAGTTATAGCAGATGCATTCGTTATAATCTACCAAAATTCTCTGGACAAAATCCTCACCTAGAGCAGCAGATGCTTTGGGGTACTGAAGTTGCATGTTCAGCCATGAACTCATTGAATGGCGGTGCAGGCTAGAAGGGCCGAATGGCCTATTCCTGCACCTATTTTCTATGTTTCTATGTTTCTATGACTCTGGGGAGGTACCAGCGGATTGGAAAGCAACTAATGTAATGCCTCTGTTTTAAAAATTGTGCAGACAAAAGGCAGGTAACTATAGGCCGGTTAGTTTAACATCTGTGGTGGGGAAAATGCTTGAAGCTATCATTAAGGAAAAAATAGTGGGACATCTAGATAGGAATAGTGCAATCAAGCAGATGCAACATAGATTCATGAAGGGGAAATCATGTGTAACGAATTTACTGGAATTCTTTGAGGATATAACAAGCATGGTAGATAGAGGTGTATCAATGGATGTTGTGTATTTGGATTTCCAAAAGGCATTCGATAAGATGCCACACAAAAGGTTACTGCAGAAGATAAAGGTACGCGGAGTCAGAGGAAATGTATTAGCATGGATAGAGAATTGGCTGGCTAACAGAAAGCAGAGTCGGGATAAATGGGTCCTTTTCGGGTTGGCAATCGGTGGTTAGTGGTGTGCCACAGGGATCGGTGCTGGGATCACAACTGTTTACAATATACATAGATGACCTGGAAGAGGGGACAGAGTGTAGTGTAACAAAATTTGCAGATGACACAAAGATTAGTGGAAAAGCGGGTTGTGCAGAGGACACAGAGAGGCTGCAAAGAGATTTAGATAGGTTAAGCGAATGGGCTAAGGTTTGGCAGATGGAATACAATGTTGGAAAGTGTGAGGTCATCCACCTTGGGGAAAAAAAACAAAAAAAGGGAATATTATTTGAATGGGGAGAAATTACAACATACTGCGGTGCAGAGGGACCTAGGGGTCCTTGTGCATGAATCCCAAAAAGTTAGTTTGCAGGTAATCAGGAAGGCGAATGGAATGTTGGCCTTCATTGCGAGAGGGATGGAATACAAAAGCAGGGAGGTCCTGCTGCAACTGTACAGGCTGCACCTGGAGTACTGCGTGCAGTTTTGGTCACCTTACTTAAGGAAGGATATACTGGCTTTGGAGGGGGTACAGAGACGATTCACTAGGCTGATTCCGGAGATGAGGGGGTTACCTTATGATGATAGATTGAGTAGACTTGGTCTTTACTCGTTGGAGTTCAGAAGGATGAGGGGTGATCTTATAGAAACATTAAAAATAATGAAAGGGATAGACAAGATCGAGGCAGAGAGGTTGTTTCCACTGGTCGGGGAGACTAGAACTAGCGGGTACAGCCTCAAAATATGGGAGAGCCAATTTAAAACAGAATTGAGAAGGAATTTCTTCTCCCAGAGGGTTGTGAATCTGTGGAATTCTCTGCCCAAGGAAGCAGTTGAGGCGAGCTCATTGAATGTATTCAAGTCACAGATACATAGATTTTTAACCAATAAGGGAATGAAGGGTTTTGGGGAGCAGGCGGGTAAGTGGAGCTGAGTCCACGGCCAGATCAGCCATGATCTTGTTGAATGGCGGAGCAGGCTCGAGGGGCTAGATGGTCTACTCCTGTTCCTAATTCTTATGTTCTTATGTTCTAAGTTGCCTCCCCCGCTGCTGCGTGTTGGGTCTCTTCAGCCTGGACAGGCCCAATATCTGGGAAAGTAGCGTGGTGGCGGGATGAGAGCAAAACATTTTTTCCCATCTGACCCGCCACCAAACGCGCCCACTGGCACGCCAAAAAATTCCGTGTTTCTTCTGTAGAGTTCCTAATTTTATTAAAAAGGAGTTGTTTATTAAAATATTCCAGAAAATTCTTTCTAAACGTTATTCTTTTCAAATAACAACCGTCAACATTCTCAACAAATGTATTTTGAACCATGCAATAGAATATTCTACATTCAAACCTCCCATTGACCGTACAGTGAAATCTGTATCAATGGACACTCCCAAAAAACTGACACCTGCAAAAGATGGACACTTATTGAAACCCCGCCCCAAATAACTTGCATGGTAAAATATACAACAGGCACAATGAAACCATTGAACGACAGACAGTCTTCAAAGCACAAATCCCTTTTACAGCTTAAAACACAGGACATAGCCTTTTGCAAATCTGCTGCATCACCGAGTCAGATCACAAGCGCTTTCCTTTCCTTCCTGTCCCCAAATTCTACTGAGGTCTGCACGAGGCGGCAGAAGGTTTTGTGAAAGAAACGGCTTTTGTGGAGTGGGGCACTCTTTACTCAGCATGCATATCGGCAGAGGAAGCACTCTAGGCCCAAGTTTCCACATGATTTGCGCCTGATTTTTAGGAGCAACTTGTGGTGAACGGACTATCTTCGAAATCGCAATTCTCCACATTTTTTTTTCTACAGTTCTAGTCAGGTAGAACAGTTCTACTTTGGAACAGAATTTTTTCTTCAAAAGGGGGCGTGTCCGGCCACTGACACCTGATTTGAAAGTTTCCACAGTGAAAACGTACTCCAAACTAAAGTAGAATGGAGCAAGTGAAGATTTTTGTAGAACTGAAAAAACCTGTTCTACACATTAAAAAATCAGGCGCAGGTTACAAATTAGGCATCTAGAACGAGATGGGGGGGGGGGGAAGGGAAGTCATTAAATTATATCATAAATCCTTATTTATACTTATACAAATAAATCCAACCTGAATAAACATGTATGAGCAAAGAAAAGATTAAATAAACCATTTTCCTACCTGTGTGAAAGTTCTTGAGGCAGGCCTTTCGGGACCGAAGGCTTAACGGGCCGTCCCGAGACTTCGGGCAGGGCCCATCCCCAGCACCAGATTTACAGGTAGGTGGCGTTGGGTCGGGTCGGTTCGGGGGCGGGAGAGAGAGAGAGAGAGAGAGAGAGAGAGAGAGAGAGAGAGAGAGAGAGGGAGAGGAGGGAGGGAGAGGAGGGAGGGAGGGAGAGAGGGAGGGAAGGTCGGATCCAGTCCGGGAGCGGGAGCGCGGGTCGGGTCGGGGGGGGGGGCGGGGAGCGGGAACAGGATCGCGGGTCGGGTTGGGTCCAGTCGGGGGGGGCGGGAACAGGATCGCGGGTCGGGTTGGGTCCAGTCGGGGGGCAGGGAGCGGGAACAGGAGCGCGGGTCGGGTCGGGTCCAGTCGGGGTGGGGAGGGGCGGAGCGGGAACAGGAGCGCGGGTCGGGTACAGTCGGGGGGGGGGGGGGGGGCGGGAACAGGAGCGCGGGTCGGGTCGGGTCGGGTCCAGTCCGTGGGGGGTGGGGGGCGGGAACAGGAGCGCGGGTCAGGTCGGGTCCAGTCGGGGAGGCGGGGAGCGGGAACAGGAGCGCGGGTCGGGTCGGGTCGGGTCAGTCGGGGGGAGGGGGGAGCGGGTGTCGGGTCGGGGGGAGGGGGGAGCGGGTGTCGGGTCTGGGGTCTGGTCCGGAGGCAGGGGGGGCGGGGAGCGGGTGTCGGGTCTGGTCCGGAGGCAGGGGAGGGCGGGGAGCGGGTGTCGGGTCTGGTCCGGAGGCAGGGGAAGCAGGAGCTGGCCGTGGGAGGAGCCTTATTCACACAGCCCCAGTGAGGCCATTCAGCCAGGGCTAGGGGTTGCGTGCTTCGGGCCCCTCCCACCCAGTTCGGCGCCTGGAGCTACTGCACTTGCTGTAGCGCGCATGTGCAGAGGTCCCGGCACTGTTTTCAGCACAGGGACCTGGCTCCGCCCCCCCACAGCTCGTGCTGGCTGCGCCGAGGGCCAGAGGACCTGCAGGTAGGTGGAGAATACCGAGGATTTTTTTAGGTGCACTTTGTGGCGCGAAAAACGGGCGTCCAGGTTGGGACTGCGCCGTTCTAGGCGCGTGTGGAAACTTGGGCCCATAATCTCTGGGATTGAATGCTTGCACGGTTCTATTCCAGGGATCGAGCGGTTTCTCTACCGCTATGTATGCTAATTAATGAACTCCCCATGCTACTGAAAGTTATGACAGTACGCACAATTACAATTTTGAAAATAAGTACACCCAAATAAAAAAGGACAGCTGATGCCAGTCCCTGAGGTGTATGTAATTTACAGGTTTCATTGTACTTCAATTTAGGTTCAATTAGGTTGCAAGAGAAAAGTTATGTTCAGCATCTGAACTCAGATAATGAGATGGTCTTAAGTTCACTGAGATATGTTTGGCTGAATTACAAATATATCAGCAAATTGATTATGTAAAGATGTGCTAGTAGATTGTACGATGAATCACACGTTACCAGTTTATATTTGGCAGTGGGCTACAGAGCAATTCATTCATAAGATGGTCCGAGTCCATTCCCCAACCCACTCCCCCCACCCCACCTCACACCACACCACACAAGAAGGCTCCTTCAGATGTAAATGTAATATTATCTCGATAGAAGAGGTTTGTGTTCTACATAAAGTCCATTCCGTATTAATCAGAACACTTAGGTTAGTTTTAATTATTTAAGTTGACATTTTTTTAAATATATAAAAGATACAAAAATAAATCTTATTGCCCTGCTGAGATACTTGCATAATCACAAATAGTCAGACTTATATTTTCTCAATTTATGTTGCTGTTATGAAAATCTGACCATAGGTAACAGTGCTGCAGTATGACGTTTCTCTTGGGTAAAAGCATATAAAAAGAAACTTATTTCATGCTTGGAAAATCCAAGAGTGAGCCCTTTCCTGCTGGGTTCCATTCCATCAGATTTTTCTTTTAAATTACTGCATTATCTGCAGGATGCAGCATCTCTCTGAATGTCACTTGTACCTCTCAAGCAGCATTAGTTACTGCCAAGTCAATTAAAGGTTATAGACAGAACCCATCATGCTTCACATACAGGTCAATCATCTGCATGGCTGCTACACTTACTTCAATCAAAATACAACCTTGCCCATTGAGGGGCTAAACTACTGTAGCTTTATTTACAAATAACAAAAAAGAAAAATAGAAAGAAAAGCTTGATACTACACAACTCATTTTTTCTTCTGCAATGCGAGTATTCTGAAGTGGTGATGCTCTAGAGAACATTCATAATCACATATATCTGGATATGACAACAAAGTAGCAGCAGCTAAATTCCTGAAAGTCCATTAAGGACAGATTAACTTCCAAACAGGCTCCATAACCAAGTCCTATGGATGTATCATGCAGTTCAAGATGATGTCTAGACCAAATGGGGCCCAAGTTTCGGCCTCAGTTGCTCCTGATTTTTTGGAGCAACTGGTGTAGAACGGAGTATCTTAGAAATTCAAATTCTCGGCATTTAGTTTGCTCCAGTTCTAGTCAGTTAGAACAGTTTCACTTTGGAACAGAATTTTTTTTTCAAAAGGGGGCGTGTCCGGCCACTTACGCCTGTTTTCAAAGTTTCGGCAGTGAAAACTTACTCCAAACTAACTTAGAATGGAGTAAGTGAAGACTTTTGTACGCTCGAACAAACCTTGTCTACACTTTAGAAAATCAGGCGTAGGGAATGGCGGGGGGGGCGGTGGGTTTAAAGGGAAGTTTACAAACAAAGGGAAGTTTACAAACATTAAACACTTCAGTTTTACAAATAAAGAGCCATCATCAATAATCAATGATAAAAACATCAATAAATCAACCAATAAATCAATCAAAAAAATTAATAAGAAATAATTTTTTTTTTTAAAAAAGTCAATAAATAAAACATTTTCTACTGACCGACTGCAGCACCGGGAGCCCTCCAACAGCGTGCTGGGATCCCCCCCCCCCCACAATGTGTCTCTATCTCTCTGTCTGTCAGTGTCTGTGTTTCTGACAGCGAGGAGAGGGGGAGGAGGGGGGTAGAGGGAGAGAGGGAGGCAAGAGGGAAGGGGGAAAGGAGAAGGGGAAGGGAGGAAAGGAGAAGGGGAAGGGAGGAAAGGAGAAGCGGAAAGGAGAAGGGGGGGGCGGAAAGGAGAAGGGGGGGGCGGAAAGGAGAAGGGGGGGGCGGAAAGGAGAAGGGGGGGCGGAAAGGAGAAGGGGGGGCGGAAAGGAGAAGGGGGGGCGGAAAGGAGAAGGGGGGGCGGAAAGGAGAAGGGGGGGCGGAAAGGAGAAGGGGGGGGCGGAAAGGAGAAGGGGGGGCGGAAAGGAGAAGGGGGGGGCGGAAAGGAGAAGGGGGGGCGGAAAGGAGAAGGGGGCGGAAAGGAGAAGGGGGGGCGGAAAGGAGAAGGGGGGGCGGAAAGGAGAAGGGGGGGCGGAAAGGAGAAGGGGGGGCGGAAAGGAGAAGGGGGGGCGGAAAGGAGAAGGGGGGGCGGAAAGGAGAAGGGGGGGCGGAAAGGAGAAGGGGGGGCGGAAAGGAGAAGGGGGGGCGGAAAGGAGAAGGGGGGGCGGAAAGGAGAAGGGGGGGCTGAAAGGAGAAGGGGGGGCGGAAAGGAGAAGGGGGGGCGGAAAGGAGAAGGGGGGGCGGAAAGGAGAAGGGGGGGCGGAAAGGAGAAGGGGGGGCGGAAAGGAGAAGGGGGGGCGGAAAGGAGAAGGGGGGGCGGAAAGGAGAAGGGGGGGCGGAAAGGAGAAGGGGGGGCGGAAAGGAGAAGGGGGGGCGGAAAGGAGAAGGGGGGGCGGAAAGGAGAAGGGGGGGCGGAAAGGAGAAGGGGGGGCGGAAAGGAGAAGGGGGGGCGGAAAGGAGAAGGGGGGGCGGAAAGGAGAAGGGGGGGCGGAAAGGAGAAGGGGGGGCGGAAAGGAGAAGGGGGGGCGGAAAGGAGAAGGGGGGGCGGAAAGGAGAAGGGGGGGCGGAAAGGAGAAGGGGGGGCGGAAAGGAGAAGGGGGGGCGGAAAGGAGAAGGGGGGGCGGAAAGGAGAAGGGGGGGCGGAAAGGAGAAGGGGGGGCGGAAAGGAGAAGGGGGGGCGGAAAGGAGAAGGGGGGGCGGAAAGGAGAAGGGGGGGCGGAAAGGAGAAGGGGGGGCGGAAAGGAGAAGGGGGGGCGGAAAGGAGAAGGGGGGGCGGAAAGGAGAAGGGGGGGCGGAAAGGAGAAGGGGGGGCGGAAAGGAGAAGGGGGGCGGAAAGGAGAAGGGGGGGCGGAAAGGAGAAGGGGGGGCGGAAAGGAGAAGGGGGGGCGGAAAGGAGAAGGGGGGGCGGAAAGGAGAAGGGGGGGCGGAAAGGAGAAGGGGGGGCGGAAAGGAGAAGGGGGGGCGGAAAGGAGAAGGGGGGGCGGAAAGGAGAAGGGGGGGCGGAAAGGAGAAGGGGGGGCGGAAAGGAGAAGGGGGGGCGGAAAGGAGAAGGGGGGGCGGAAAGGAGAAGGGGGGGCGGAAAGGAGAAGGGGGGGCGGAAAGGAGAAGGGGGGGCGGAAAGGAGAAGGGGGGGCGGAAAGGAGAAGGGGGGGCGGAAAGGAGAAGGGGGGGCGGAAAGGAGAAGGGGGGGCGGAAAGGAGAAGGGGGGGCGGAAAGGAGAAGGGGGGGCGGAAAGGAGAAGGGGGGGCGGAAAGGAGAAGGGGGGGCGGAAAGGAGAAGGGGGGGCGGAAAGGAGAAGGGGGGGCGGAAAGGAGAAGGGGGGGCGGAAAGGAGAAGGGGGGGCGGAAAGGAGAAGGGGGGGCGGAAAGGAGAAGGGGGGGCGGAAAGGAGAAGGGTGGAGGGAAGAGGGGGGGGGAAGGAGAAGAGTAGGGGGGAAGGAGAAGAGTGGGGGGGAAGGAGAAGAGTGGGGGGGGAAGGAGAAGAGTGGGGGGGGAAGGAGAAGAGTGGGGGGGGGGAAGGAGAAGAGTGGGGGGGGAAGAAGAGTGGGGGGGAAGGAGAAGAGTGGGGGGGAAGGAGAAGAGTGGGGGGGAAGGAGAAGAGTGGGGGGGAAGGAGAAGAGTGGGGGGGAAGGAGAAGAGTGGGGGGGAAGGAGAAGAGTGGGGGGGAAGGAGAAGAGTGGGGGGGAAGGAGAAGAGTGGGGGGGAAGGAGAAGAGGGTGGGGGGAAGGAGAAGAGGGAGGGGGGGGGAGGGAAAAGGAGGAGAGGTGGGGGCGGGGGGAGGCTGAACGGGCCGGGCCCAAGACTTCGGGCAGGGCCCGTCCCCAGCACCAGATTTACAGGTAGGTGGCGTTGGGTCGGGTCGGGTCGGGTCCGGGGTCGGGAGCGCGGGTCGGGATGGGGTGGGGCGGAGGGAGGTCGGTTCGGTTCGGTTCGGGTCGGAGGGAGGGAGAGGGAGGTCAGGTCGGGTGGGGGGGGGAGCGCGAGTCGGGTCGGGACGGAGGGAGAGGGAGGTCAGGTCGCGTGGGGGGGGGGGGGGGGGGCGGTGGGGAAGAGCGCGGGTCAGGTCGGGTCCGGGTGGGGGGGGGGTGGGGTCGGGAGCGCGGGTCGGGGAGGTGATGGGAGGGCGGGAGGAGGAGGTCAGGTCGGGTGGGGTGGGAGAGAAGCGTGAGTCGGGTCGGTGTCGGGGGAGAAGCGGGAGTCGAGTCGGATCGGGAGGAAGCAGGAGCTGGGCGTGGGCGGCAGCCTTATGCACGCAGCCCCAGTGAGGCCATTCGGCCAGGGTTAGGGGCTGCGTGCTTCGGGCCCCTCCCACAGAGTTTTGGGCACCTGGAGCTACTGCACATGCGTGCCTACTGTAGTGCGCATGTGCCGAGGTCCCAGCACTGTTTTCCGCGCAGGAACCGAGCTCTACCCGCAACTGCTCGTGCTGCGCCATGCCTGACTCAAAAGGACCAGCAGGGAGCCGGAAATACGGAAGTTTTTTTTAGGCGCACTTTGTGGCGCGAAAAACGGGAGTCCAGGTCGGGGCTGTGACGTTCTTGGGCCCAATATGTTTGGTCATAAAGAGAGAGAAAAAAAAAGAGAATGAGAAAGGGAGAAAAAGTAAAAAAGTGAGAGGAAGAGGGATGAAAGAGAAAGAAAAAGGGAAAAAGAGGGAGAGAGAAAGATAGAAAGAAATTGATTTAGAAAGGGGAGAGAGGAACAGGTACATAAGAATTAGGAACAGGAGTAGGCCATCTAGCCCCTCGAGCCTGCTCCGCCATTCAACAAGATCATGGCTGATCTGGCCGTGGACTCAGCTCCACTTACCCGCCCGCTCCCCATAACCCTTAATTCCCTTATTGGTTAAAAATCTATCTATCTGTGAATTGAATACATTCAATGAGCTAGCCTCAACTGCTTCCTTGGGCAGAGAATTCCAGATTCACAACCCACTGGGAGAAGAAATTTCTTCTCAACTCGGTTTTAAATTGGCTCCCCCATATTTTGAGGCTCTGCCCCCTAGTTCTAGTCTCCCCGACCAGTGGAAACAACCTCTCTGCCTCTATCGTGTCTATCCCTTTCATTATTTTAAATGTTTCTATAAGATCACCCCTCATCCTTCTGAACTCCAACGGGTAAAGACTCAGTCTACTCAATCTATCATCATAAGGTAACCCCCTCATCTCCGGAATCAGTCTAGTGAATCGTCTCTGAACCCCCTCCAAAGCTAGTATATCCTTCCTTAAGTAAGGTGACCAAAACTGCACGCAGTACTCCAGGTGCGGCCTCACCAATACCCTGTACAGTTGCAGCAGGACCTCCCTGCTTTTGTACTCCATCCCTCTCGCAATGAAAGCCAACATTCCGTTCGCCTTCCTGATTACCTGCTGCACCTGCAAACTAACTTTTTGGGATTCATGCACAAGAGTTTCATGCACAAGGACCCCCAGGTCCCTCTGCACCGCAGCATGTTGTAATTTCTCCCCATTCAAATAATATTCCCTTTTTTTGTTTTTTTTCCCCCAAGGTGGATGACCTCACACTTTCCGACATTGTAATCCATCTGCCAAACCTTAGCCCATTCGCTTAACCTATCTAAATCTCTTTGCAGCCTCTCTGTGTCCTCTACACAACCCGCTTTCCTACTAATCTTTGTGTCATCTGCAAATTTTGTTACACTACACTCTGTCCCCTCTTCCAGGTCATCTATGTATATTGTAAACAGTTGTGGTCCCAGCACCGATCCCTGTGGCACACCACTAACCACTGATTTCCAACCCGACTCTCTGCTTTCTGTTAGCCAGCCAATTCTCTATCCATGTTAATACATTTCCACTGACCCCGCGTACCTTTATCTTCTGCAGTAACCTTTTGTGTGGCACCTTATCGAATGCCTTTTGGAAATCTAAATACACCACATCCATCGGTACACCTCTATCCACCATGCTCGTTACATCCTCAAAGAATTCCAGTAAATTAGTTCAACATGATTTCCCCTTCATGAATCCATGCTGCGTCTACTTGATTGCACTATTCCTATCTAGATGTCCCGCTATTTCTTCCTTAATGATAGCTTCAAGCATTTTCCCCACTACAGATGTTAAACTAACCGGCCTATCGTTACCTGCCTTTTGTCTGCCCCCTTTTTTAAACAGAGGCGTTACATTAGCTGCTTTCCAATCCGCTGGTACCTCCCCAGAGTCCAGAGAATTTTGGTAGATTATAACGAATGCATCTGCTATAACTTCCGCCATCTCTTTTAATACCCTGGGATGCATTTCATCAGGACCAGGGGACTTGTCTACCTTGAGTCCCATTAGCCTGTCCAGCACTACCTCCCTAGTGATAGTGATTGTCTCAAGGTCCTCCCTTCCTACATTCCAGTGACCAGCAATTTTTGGCATGGTTTTTGTGTCTTCCACTGTGAAGACCGAAGCAAAATAATTGTTTAAGGTCTCAGCCATTTCCACATTTCCCATTATTAAATCCCCCTTCTCATCTTCTAAGGGACCAACATTTACTTTAGTCACTCTTTTCCGTTTTATATATCTGTAAAAGCTTTTACTATCCGTTTTTATGTTTTGCGCAAGTTTATCTTCGTAATCTATCTTTCCTTTCTTTATTGCTTTCTTAGTCATTCTTTGCTGTCGTTTAAAATTTTCCCAATCTTCTATTTTCCCACCTTATATGCATTGGTTTTTAATTTGATACTCTCCTTAATTTCCCTGGTTATCCCTTCTCTTACTGCCCTTCTTTTTCATTGGAATATATTTTTGTTGAGCACTATGAAAGAACTCCTTAAAAGTCCTCCACTGTTCGTCAATTGTGCCACTGTTTAGTCTGTGTTTCCAGTCTACTTTAGCCAACTCTGCCCTCATCCCACTGTAGTCCCCTTTGTTTAAGCATAGTATGCTCGTTTGAGACACTACTTCCTCACCCTCAATCTGTATTGCAAATTCAACCATACTGTGATCACTCATTCCGAGAGGATGTTTTACTAGGAGATCGTTTCTTATTCCTGTCTCATTACACAGGACCGGATCTAAGATAGCTTGTTCCCTTGTAGGTTCTGTAACATATTGTTCCAAGAAACAATCCCATGAATTCTATGAATTCCTCCTCCAGGCTACCCCGTGCGATTTGAGTTGACCAATCGATATCGATAGGTGGGAGAGAGAGGAAGAAAGGAGGGGGCGGGGGAGAGAGAGAGGAGAGCGGGTGCAAGAGAGAGAGTGGTGAAAGAGAGAGAGAAAAACAAGAGAAGATTATTCTGTTGGTTTTAACAGTTCAGTCATTTCCTTTTCCTCTAGTTGCCTGACTAAAATTCATCATAAGGCCATGACCAGGCACGCACACAATATTAAGTGCTAAAGTTGAGGAGATTTGTTGTCTCAGCATGAGAAGCTCCAAAACTCAAGTCTGGAAAGAAACAATAAATGCTTTCTAAATCAATTTCAGCTTCAACTATCAAAAACTTTGGTAAGATAGTAAAACACCACACCGTACACACAAATCTCAGCATCTTCTCAAATCTTGAACTGATTCCAGTCCCTTCAGGGCCATATCTGAGTTTTTGCCTGTCACTATTAGATTGCTCCACAGTTGGAATCCCACATTTACCAGCCCAACTGCAAGAATTCTAAGGGTCTTTTATAAAGTTCGTTCACTTGTTCAAAGACAAACTTTATTTCAAAAACTAAATCAGATGAGAGCTTCTCATGCACAAGAGCAAGAGTACAGGGCTGTGCCTATTTTCAATAGCTGTCAGCCAAATTCCATTATATCCAGTAGGCTCATCGAGGAGACAAAGTAATATGGTCCAGAGTGCAAAACAGTCAAGAATCTAAAAAGGTGGACGAACTTGAATCTCCCAGATATTACAACTTTGCGTCGATATCTTCTCAGTTTCAGTGGCGTCAGTCACTCCTGTAACTGGTCTGTGCAGCTTACTTTCATGGGAGTGGACACACCCTGACCTATATTTAATTGTATGGTAGCTTAACCCAGGGAGTAACAATGCAATCCCCATGAGTAGAACCTGTGTCTTTTGCACATGTGTTGCTTCAATCTATTCAACGATGTGCTGATTTAATCGCAGATGACACGAAGTTAGATTTGAATTTTAAACGACTTTATTCTACAGTAGAAAACAATAGGTATGATCAGAGTTATTTAATTCAACTAATACAACTTGGCTCTGTGTAATGATGTAAAAATAGAACATGCCGCACCATCCCACAATGGCAGGTCATCTTACTTAACTTAAATTGAATAAACCCTCTACCGTCTTGGACAGAACCTCACCTATTGGAGCCAGGCATCTCCTCACCAATTCAAACAGACAGGTACAATGACAATGAAAATCAGCAAAAGTAAATGGGACCCATATTTAAGTGCTGCACATAAATAATCTGAATTTTAAGAAATCACCAAAGTTGCCAATTAAAAATGTACATGTACTATAAATAGTATAAACAATTCTTGAAGACTATGCCCATGCAGGGAAAGATCATGTCTCCACGGGTCCGTTAAAGGCAGTTTCTATTTGAAGACCAACTACAATCTCAATGGTAACTGGTGTTAATTGCATTGAATGTAATTCAGGAGACAGTACAGCCCATTTTGTGTTCTTCATGTGTTACTTACACACAAACAGGTGCTAAGCCTGCTTAAAAATGTCTAATTTTCATATCACCACTTTAAAATAAGCCATGCAGAACTAAACATAAAGAATGCAACTTGAGAGTTTATTCAGGCACAAAGGAAGCCGAATTGCTCTTGAGCACCAAATTGCCCCCACTTGGGACCTAATGCACACAAATCATTGTTGTGCTATAGTCAAAAAAATTGAAACACCTCACATCAAATACAAAAAAACCTTCCCTCCAGACAGTTTAAATTATGCTACACTGACAACCTTTTATAGTTGTCCAGTGCTGGCAAGTGACAGATTATTCTCTAAACCAGCAAATGTAAAAATAAACAGACAGAAAGCATTATATATGTTTTTATGTATAAAGAGCATGCGTAAAGTAACTGGATTGACCAGCACTCTTACAAAAAAAGCACTCTAAAATACAGCTGTGTTACTTAACCAAATTCAAATGTAGTTCCACAGCCCAAAGAATGATACCGGTTTATTAGCAGTCCAGGAGCATTGAGACCAGGAGTTCCCCCTTTTGGAGTTAGACAGAATCATAGAAAAATTACAGCACAGAAGGAGGCCATTCGCCCATCAGGTCCGTGCCGGTCAAAAAAGAGCCACCCAAACCAATCCCTCCTTCCAACACTAGATCCGTAGCCCTGTAGGTCACGGTTCTAAGTGCACGTCCAAGAACTTCTGCAGGTATATAAAAAGGAAACAAATAGCTAAAGTAAACGTTGGTCCCTTAGAGGATGAGACTGGAGAATTAATAATGGGAAACGGGGAAATGGCAGAGACTTTGAACAAATATTTTGATTCGGTCTTCGCAGTAGAGGACACTAAAAACATCCCAATAATTGATAATCAAGGAGCTATTGCAGGGGAGAACTTAAAACAATCACTAGAGATAAAGTACTAGGCAAACTAATGGGACTAAAGGTGGACAAGTCCCCTGGACCTGATGACATGCATTCTCGGGTCTTAAAAGAACTGGCTGCAGAGATAGTGGATACATTGGCAAAATTCCCTGAATTCTGGAGAGGTCCCATCAGACTGGAAACCGCAAATGTAACACCCCTATTTAAGAAATGAGGGAGACAGAAAGCAGGAAACGATAGACCAGTTAGTCCATCATTAAGGAAGTAGCAGCAGGACATTTAGAAAATCATAATGCAGTCAAACAGAGTCAGCTTGGTTTTATGAAAGGGAAATCATGTTTGACAAATTTGCTGGAGTTCTTTGAGGATGTAACGAGCAGAGTGGATAAAGGAGAACCAGTTGATGTTCTATATTTGAATTTCCAGAAAGCATTCGATAAGGTGCCACACAAAAGGTTACTGCACAAGATAAGAGCTCACAGGGTTGGGGTAATTTATTAGCATGGATAGAGGATTAGCTAACTAACAGAAAACAGAGAGTCAGGATAAATGAGTCATTTTCAGGTTGGCAAACTGTAACTAGTAGGGTGCCATAGGAATCAGTGCTCGGGCCTCAACTATTTACAATTTATATTAATGACTTGGTTGAAGGAACTGAGTGTAATGTAGCCAAATTTGCTGATGATACAAAGACAGGTGGGAGAGCAAATTGTGAGGAGTATGCAAAGATCTACAAAGGGATATAGATAGGCTCAGTTTGACAGATAGAAACATAGAAAATAGGTGGAGTAGGCCATTCGGCCCTTCGAGCTGAACATGCAACTTCAGTACCCCATTCCTGCTTTCTCGCCATACCCCTTGATCCCCCTAGTATTTAAGGACTACATCTAACTCCTTTTTGAATATATTTAGAGAATTGGCCTCAACAACCTTCTGTGGTAGAGAATTCCACAGGTTCACCACTCTCTGGGTGAAGAAGTTTCTCCTCATCTTGGTCCTAAATGGCTTACCCCTTATCCTTAGACTGTGACCCCTGGTTCTGGACTTCCCCAACATTGGGAACATCCTTCCTGCATCTAACCTGTCTAAACCCGTCAGAATTTTAAACGTTTCTATGAGGTCCCCTCTCATTCTTCTGAACTCCAGTGAATACAAGCCAAGTTGATCCAGTCTTTCTTGATATGTCAGTCCCGCCATCCCTGGAATCAGTTTGGTGAACCTTCGCTGCACTCCCTCAATAGCAAGAATGTCCTTCCTCAAGTTAGGAGACCAAAACTGTACACAATACTCCAGGTGTGGCCTCACCAAGGCCCTGTACAACTGTAGCAAATCTCCCTGCCCCTGTACTCAAATCCCCTCGCTATGAAGGCCAACATGCCATTTGCTTTCTTAACTGCCTGCTGTACCTGCATGCCAACCTTCAATGGACTATAATGTGGGAAAATGTGAGGTTGTCCACTTTGGTAGAAAAAATAAAAAAGCTAATTATTATTTAAATGGGGAGCGATTACAAAATGCTGTAGTACAGAAGGATTTGGGGGTTCTTGTACATGAAACTCAAAAAGTTAGTGGTACAAGTAATCAGGAAGGCAAATGGAATGCTGGCCTTTATTGCAAGGGGGATGGAGTATAAAAGTAGGGAAGTCCTGCTCCAACTGTACAGGGTGTTGGTAAGACCACACCTGGAGTACTGCGTGCAGTTTTGGTCTCCTTATTTAAGGAAGAATATACTTGCATTGGAGGCAGTTCAAAGAGGTTCCCGAGGTTGATTCTGGAGATGAAGGGGTTGTCATATGAAGAAAGGTTGAGCTTATACTCCTTGGAGTTTAGAAGAATGAGAGGTGATCTTATTGAAACATAAGATTCTGAGGGGGCTTGACAGGGTAGGTGCAAAGAGGATGTTTCCCCTCATGGGGGAATCTAGAACTAGGGGGCATAGTTTCAGAATAAGGGGTCGCCCATTTAAAATGGAAATGAGGAGGAATTTCTTCTCTCAAAGGGTCATGAATCGTTGGAATTCTCTACCCCAGAGAGCTGTGGAGACTGGGTCTTTGAATATATTTAAGGTGGATATAGACAGATTTTTGAATGATAAGAGTGTCAAGGGTTATGGGGAGCGGGCGGGGAAGTGGAGTTCTAGGATCAGATCAGCCATGATCTTATTGAATGGCGGAGCACGTTCAAGGGGCCAAATGGCCTACTCCTGCTCCTATTTCTTATGTTCTTAAATGTGGTGAGGGTTTCAGTTGGCAGTGAGTTCCAGATCCCCACCACCCTAAGCGACATTTTATTTCCTCATCTCCCCTATAATTCTTTTACCAACTACTTTAAATCTATGCCCCCTGGTTGTTGAACTCTCTGCTAAGAGAAATAGATCTGCCCTATCCACTCTATCTAGGCCCTTCATAATTTTATACACCACAATAAGGTGCCTCCTGTTCGAAGAAAACAAACCCAGCCTATCCAATCTTTCCTCTTAGCTAATATTCTCCAGTGCAGGAAATATCCTCGTAAATTTCCTCTGTACCCTCTCTCGTGCAATCACATCCTTCCTGTAATGTGGTGACCAGAAATGCATACAGTACTCAAGCTGTGGCCTAACTAGTACTGTATACAGTTCTAGCATAACTTCCCTGCTCTTGTATTCTGCCTAATAAAGGATAGCATTCAATATGCCTTTTTAACTACCTTATCTACCTATCCTGCTACCTTTAAGGATCTGTGGACATACACACTATTCCTCCACACCGCTCAGTATTCTCCCATTTATTGTGTATTCCCTTGCCTTGTTACCCCTCCCCAAATGCATTTCCTCTCACTTTTCCGGATTAAATTACATTTTCCGCCCATCGATGGGCCTGAAATTCTGGTCAGAGGCTTCTTTCGGACGAACGCCTCCGACCCAATAATTTTTACGAATTACCTGGTGGCGCCTGCGATTCCGGTGGTGAGGCCTTCTCTTCCCACGCTTCGAAGCATGCTCCTGCCCTCGAGGTTCGAATGCAGAAGGTGCAGTCACGTGTGACTGCACAACCAATCAGGTACAGTATTCTCATTAATAGCAATGGGAACTCCGTATCTACGAGTTCTCATCGCTATTAATGAGAAAAAACCCAAACACATGAAACAACATAAAAAATAAAAAACACCGCACAAAATTAAAATTAATTGAAATTAAAGTTAATAAATGTGTTAGAAAAAATATATGGGGCAGAAATCGCGGCCTCCCGGACCCGTACGAAGTGTCTACGGACCCGGGAAGGCAATGCGCATGTGCTGAAAACCGGCTTTTCCGATCTGTCAAGCTGGAGCTTGGCAGATCCTTCGTATCCCTATAGCGAGGACATTCACAAGGGCAAGATTGCGGTATTTACCCATATCTTGCCCAGCGAATGTCCTGAAAACACTTGTGCCTGATAAAAGCAGGCACATAGCCTATTTTTACAGGTGTAAGAGTTTTAAAATACACAAAATAAAATTTAACACATTTTATTGTTTAAAAACCCTGCCCACTGCGGTAAGTTTATTTAAAACAATAATTAAAAAAACATTTTAAAAATTGGATAAATATTTTTTTATATAAGACATTAATAACTAATTTAAATTAATCTTAAATATGTAGTGTATATTTTCTATTTTTTTAATTAGTGTTTTGGGGGGGGGGGGTCGTCTCATTCATAATAATGGGAACTCCGACTTATGGATCCCATTATTATGACTGAGAAAATACTGTACCTTGATTGGCTGCCCAGAGCCATGTGACTCCAGCTCCAGCTTATGGATGTCCCGCCGTGCACGTGCTGCGATGCGCAGGGAGTGAAGGCCTTAGGACCGGGATCTCGAGTGGGCGCAGCAGGAACAGGTAAGTGCGCATTTTTTTTCCTTTTTTCAGTCGTTTGCCGGTGGAAAGACCTCGATCGGGATTTCTAGGCCTATATTTTTCCGATTTTTCTTTTTAAGTTTTGTAATTGGGGTTTAAAATAAACTTACCTTAGTGGGCAGGGTTTTTTTTAAACATAAAAATGTGTTTTTAAAATGTATTTTTGTATGTTTTAAAACTCTTATGCTGGTAAAAGTAGTCTATATGCGCCTGCTTTTACCAGGCATAAGAGTTTTAAGGACATTCACTGGGCAACAGATGGACAAATAGCGCAATCTTGCCAATGCGAAAGTCCTTGCTGCCGAGATGCCTGCAATCTGTCAAGCCACAACTTGACAGATCAGAACAGCCGGTTTTCGCTGCGTGTGCATCCAAAAACCGACTTTTGCGATGCCGTCCTGGGTCCGTACACACTCCATATGGACCCGGGGAGATCGGAATTTCAGGCTCTGCAGTCTGTTTTCCTCCTCATCAACCACATGGACAATTTTTGCGTCATCTGCAAATGTCTTTACCATGACCCCTACATTTAAGTCTAAATCATTAATATATACGACAAAAATCAAGGGACCTCGTACTGAGCCCTGTGGGACCCTATTGGAAACAGACTTTCAGTCGCAAAAACAACACCGTCAACCATTACCCTTTGCTTCCTGCCACTGAGCCAATGTTGGATCCAATTTGCCACTGGGCTTTTACTTTTTTGCCAGAACCAATCTCCTCACGAACAAAACCTGCCGGACCTCAACCTGCAATATTGTGCAAATGAGAACTAAAAGGCAGCAACGAATGTATTTTACAGTTAACAGCACTTCTTTCTGTTGGGCGGTTTTAGCTTTCTTTGGGTCCAACTTTGAGCCTGGTTATCCATAGTTAGCCCAGTACCTGCATTTCCTATACTGCAGGTCAGACAGAAGCCAGACCCCCACCACATCCAACTCTAGAAGCCGGACAGAAGGACAGGTGAAGTTTTCCCGGGTGCCAAGCCCTCAGAGAAGTGCTGATGACTGTAAAAAGACACCCAAGTGTTAAAAAAACAGCATTTTACAATGTACAGCACTTCTTTTCGGACTCAAGTTTTTAGCGTTCTCCGGTGGCTTCTGTGGCTCGATATGTCAGTCTTGGAGAGGGGGGAATCTGACAGCTTTACAAATTCCCTGGGATCCCATCGCCGACTCTTAAGTTCGGCGGGCCCAATCTGAAAACCTAGGCTTTGTGCTTTAAGGTTAGAACACAGCTTGCATAACGAGCTACTTAACGCTTCGTGTCGCTGGACTCAGAATCATTGATGTCAGTGAGTGATGGTTCTCCGGAAAGCCAGACATCGGAATTGGCTGATTTTTAATTTGTGCACTATTGCGGATAACAGACTGTCCGAAGACCCCACCTTTCCTTTGTGCTGCTTTCAATGGTCTTCGTTGGTTGCGTGATTTCAGTGGAAGATTTACAAATGCGAGGGGAGCAGCTGGAATTTGCTCACTAGAGATTTGTGGGCAAACTGAATGCATAAAATGTGCTGGAGAGACAGCACCGTACAGATTCCTGGCCAGCTCTAAATTATCTGCAATCACAGTGTTGCAATGAATATTTAGCAAATTTATGTTGAACAGAGAAGCAACCCTAGGCCTGAGGACTAATTAAAGTAATCTATTCTGCATGTTATAAGGTACTGTCATTATCTAGGGGCTTATCCATAAGTGGGCAGTGCCACTGCTAGATTCTTCAAAGTGTTTACGGTTCAGAGCTTTCTCTCTGGTGTCTCATCAGCAATAAGACCCGCGCTTTAAAAGGAGATATTGTGCGTGCGCCTTTTATTACCTATTCTAACATGCAGCTTGTTTTATGTATAATTTTAAAGAAAGAAACAGAAAAAGATACAGCAACATAGACAGTCCCTTAAAAAGGAAAATCTTAAGACTTCAGCAGAAAAAGTTCTTGGAAGCCACAAAGCCGCGAAAAAAGAAAATTGGTGACAGACCATTGATTGAAAAAAAATAAATTTTTTTAGCAAGTTTAATTCTATCCGATTGGGACAAGATAGTTCAAAACTATTATATTTAAGAGTCAGCCTTGGATTCCAGCTACAAGTGCTACATTGCTGCCAGTGCGCCGACGGGAAGCAACAACGCTGCTTTAAAAATGTTTTAATAATGGATTAGTCATACAGCATCACATATTACTGCTGCTTACTTAACATATTAGCCCTAATAACATTTGCAAGTACAAAGACAATTAGAATATTGTGCAACGGATATTTAATAGGGAAGAATAAAATTATAATTTATATTACACTGGCAGCAATGACTACATCAGTCACTGGTGGCAGAGTCGCAAGTAATGTCACCACAAACAAAACAAACCCAGCCCTGCATTTCTCATCACTCTGACAAAATGAAGCTTGGTGCCTGTTGTGACCATTTCATGTGTATATACTTTACACTGCATCGGTTCATCTTTATAATGATGAACATTCCAGCCTGGAAGAGGGAGAAGGAACGGTGATTAAAGTGTAAGGCAAATTCAAATCCTTTAATCTGCTTGTGGTCCATTATTCAGCACAAAACAGACTGGAATGTTTACTATTACCATTAGTCAAGAATAGCAGATTTAAAATTGCAGGCTTTTACCATCGCCTCTGCCAAATAGATTGCTTGTTTCGTTGTTAATGTAAGTTAGGACATTTCACAGCTGGCATCAGAAACAGAAATAAACTGTTTCCTTGAAATAAAATGTAATTTTGAATGGTGATTTTCACCTAAATGAGTCAATCTGCAGTGGCTGTGAAGTGCTTTGGGACATCCCGAGATCATGAAAGGAACTATATAAATGCAAGCTCTTTCTTTCATCCTTTTGAACAACAATTCCTTGCATTAAGAGAAACAACCTGTTCTCGCCCTTTATACAGGTGCAGATACAAACTTTTTTTAGACTCAAGCTGAGCAAGAATAAAACAAACAATCTTGCAATATCTATACCACATCTTCAGTATGCCCCAAGGCACTTCACATCTGAAGAATTACTTTTGAAGTGAAGTCACCAATTATGTAGGCAATGTTCCAATCTGTGCCAAAATGTGTCCAATCTGCACATATCAAAATCCCACAAACTGAAAATGAGATGAATATCCAACTAATCTATTTTTCCTTTGGTGGTGTTGGTTGAGGGAGGAACATTGATTACCAGGAGAACTCCCTGCTCGTCTTTGAATACTGCCACTCACCTGAACAAGCATCTCATTCAAAAGATGCCACGTCTGACAATGGAACACTTCCTCAGTCGTCTACTCAAGTGTTAGCCAAGATTATGTGCTCAAGTGCTGGAATGAGGATTGAATGTTGAGAATAATGCATACCACCAATTTAGGCTTTCAATATCAGCATCAACCACTCCCAGGACATAAGATGCAGAGTAAAACTCACTACTCTGCCCCAACATCCCTTAATTCCAACCTCAGAAGGGCACTGCTTATTGCATGAGAGAGAATGTTTCCATTTCTTACACCAACTATCCTTACTAGCATCTCTGAGCAAGACGGCTAGCGTTTAAAACAAACTGAGCAGTTTTGTGCCGTGAATCTATGTGTCCACAAGCAATTGGTTTAAGACTGCCCCAAATGTATCCCATCAGCCTTGGTTGAATTGAAACTCTGGGTCCAAAGTGGAGAGTATGCTAATCCAATATATTCCCACCTCTGTCCAAACATCTAATAGCAACAAAATGCAGACCTTATTTTTAAATACATCTTGTTTCGGTCCTCCATTGTTTGGTAGATAAGGAAAATGACTGACTAAGTTATTACAAATGCGACTATGCTTAAACAAACCACCAGGGGTTCCAAGAGATTAAGCTAGGATAATTCATCCTTTATCCATTTTTAGTCCTCTGTGAAACAGCTCGAGATGATTTTCTGCATTAAAGATTTTATACAAATGCAAGTTTTAGTTGTAGTTGATTTGTGCCTCTCTCCCAGAGATCTCCACCTGGCACACCTTCTGGCAGTATGAATCAGAAGAAGAACTCGGGCTGTGGAATATTTGGCTCAACAGGCATGTCTAAATTGCTGGAATGAGTGAGGAGCACTAACACCTCACCTATGCCAGACAAGTTAAAGTATGTTTCCCTCATGCTGCATTTCGATCAAATGAATGAAATAGATCTAGGTTTTGGAAAAAACCTGAGTCACCAGTGTGTGCAGAGGGTAAATTGTCTGCACGTACATTAAATCCACTCATTGGCACCACTTTGCTGACCCCAAATGTTGGACATGTGCCAGTTGATATATGACAGTTTCATTGCATAGGACAGCCATTGAATTCCTGGGTGCTGTCAACTCCAACTGTTCTATTGAAGCTATCAATTTTATTGAGGCACTGCAACTGAAAGAGATTTGGTTATGATTTCAAAGCTGAATTGACATCACTATGGCCGAAAATTTAGCAATGAATAGCATTTCTATGCATTTGTCTGAAAATATTCCTGAAAAGAAATGAGCTACAGAAGCTTTGTCAAAAAAAAACTGCTTCTTAAATCTATATCCCTCAGCTTACAAAATATTTTTCGAAGTAACAGGCAATCCAATGACTTCCAGAACCATTTCTACAGTGCTTGGTGCCTAACATTCAAGACATTTTTGTGATAAGCTGTTTTTAACAGCCCCACTGCTGTTACACAAACTCTTAGGAAACAATCCATTCTGGGAACATTCAATATAGATCAAACTGAATTGAAACCATTTCTCATAAATGGGGATTAAAGGAGAGAAAAAAAATCAGTTCTGATCACAACAATGAAAAATGTGACATTCGTCTTTTAGAAGGCGAAGGATTGATTTGTATGTTCTTGAGATTTAAAACTTTAAAAAGGTTTCCAACCATCCCAACCTTTCCAATGAACTCAAAGTTCTGATTACCATAAAATGATGGAAAATGTCATTATTTAAACCTAGAACAAGCTTTACACACTTGTGATTCATCAATTATGCAAGGCTAATGGAGTTAGACTGTTTTGAACTTTTGCATCACAAATACATTCCATCATAGACATCATGGTAGGTCAATGGTTCAAAGTCACAATTCCACAGTGTACAGCTTCCCTTAGCCATGACATTGGGGAAGGCAAAGAGCATATGCCAAGTATTTCACTTCAGAGATAGAAAGTTGAATTTACCTTAAAAAAATCTAAGAATCATCCTCAGCTGACTCACATATTGCAGACTGTTCATTACATTGCAGAAACGTGGGGACAGATGGCCTGCCTTTTTTCTGCTGAGTATGTGGCCCACAGACTTGGAAATAAAGGGAGGAAATTACAATAAAACTCACCAAAAATGGTTGTCATTTAAAAACATTGCCCTGCTAAATCTTTAAATTGATTGCAATTAAAAGACTGGTGGAATCTTTGGCTCATTTATATAATCCTTTAATCTAAAAATTACATATAAACTGAAACTTCTCAACTTTCTGTTCCAATGCTCACAGTTTCACAAAGAGAATACAGTTGCAATGAGGGCAGTCTTTGACCTATACCAAGGGTCATTGAGCATCATGGAGAGGTAGTCGGCCTCATGGCAGGTAGTTTGAAGACCTGAATTAGGCAGCTGGTGGCAGATAAGCCTACTCTGCAGCAATGGACCTGGACATCTAGAACATCGACGTGATGTCTTGACACGAGATGCCCTGCGTAAGTCCTTCCACAATACTGAAGGAAGATCTCTATCGCATAGCTGTTGTGGGGAACTCTAGGACTTATTACCTTTAGGCCAGGTTTGAGTGCACACACTCGTATCCAGGGACTGCACTGCAGTAAAGCAAGCAGCTGCTGCTAAAGCTGTTCACCTCCAACTTGGGGAACCATTGTTGAATTGGTTGAAGATGTGTCCATGCCATCTTCAACAGGATGGAGCATTTTGTTATGAGTTGTGCCACTCACCAGACTGCTTCTGACTAGCTCCTGGTGCCCAATATCTGCATAATAAGGGCTCAAACCTGCACTTGTCAGTTGTCTGATGACCAACTAATGATAACCTCCTTGGTGGGGAAGCGAAGGACTCAAGTTGGGTCCCTTTGGGATTGTCTTGGCTCCAAAATGATGCAAATAACAATTGGAGATTGGAATAGGATATCTTCAATGCCCGAACCAGCGACCTCCACAGTACTCCAATACCCAGCTGTTGATTAACCAGCAAACCTGGCTCAATAATGGATTTTGGAAGGGCAGATTGGTCACTGGGAACCTTCCCATTTAGCAATGGATAAGCCTGCAAGCCAATGCCCTAATGGATTTTCTGACCATGGCTGGATAAGCAGGAAACCAAGGAGTGCTCTGTGCTGGGCTGTTCAGCAGCAGCCCTACTTCCCCCACCGTGGTCCTCAAATCTTGTGTCTTGCCAGGATTTCCAGAATTAGATAAGTGGATGCACTTCTACTGAGAGAGTGTGTGCACCCCATAATGGGCAAAATAGAAACTGTACCTAAATGGGTGCATCAGTAACTGGATTTGAATACTAAGCAGTATTGGTTTCTATGCCTAGCACCTGGATTATCAAAATAGTGTACATGGTATAATTTGCATAAGCAGCTTGATTTCTTTCAAAGTTGTACAGAAAATGGGACTCCAAATGTTTCTCTTCATGCCAGTTGAAACACTCCAGTACCAATGCTCATGTCATTACTAAAAATTACTCCAAATAGTTGCCTTATCCATAGTACAGAGGAAAACCCACCATGACCTGTCTGATCAGTTGCCACAGCACAGGTCGAAGTAATCCCAAGGAAATTCCTGCTTACCAAGGAACACAGCAAGTTGCATTGAACCAGCAATTTACTCTTTTAGTGATGGTTTTACTAACTGACTTTTGGTTTCATCTATGTAGAAAGTTATAGCGGTGTGAACTTCAATAGATAGAAGAAATGATTCCTTGAAACTACTGAATTCTAAAAAAAAAGATTTGGCAAACTGAATTATGATCTAGTAACTGCCCAATCCACATGCCAAACAAGATACACAAATCAAGCATTAAGTAGTCTAGTTTAACATCTAACAAAAGGGCAAGTAAAGTAAGTTTTTAAGTCCAAGAAACTTGAGATCATTCATCATATTCAGTTCCAAAGATTCCAATGTCAGTTTGCTCAGAAGTAATTGCAAATCTGAGGCAGGCATTAATGAAAATGTCAATATCATAAGAAACACAAGAAATAGGAGCAGTAGGCGGCCATTTGGCCCCTCGAGCCTGCTCCGCCATTTAATAAGATCATGGCTGATCTGATCATGGACTCAGCTCCAATTCCTTGCCCACTCCCCATATCCCTTTGCTCCCTTATCGCTCAAAGATCTGTCTATCTCCGCCCTAAATATATTCAATGACCCAGCCTCCACAGGTTTCTGGAGCAGAGAATTCCACAGATTTACAACACTCAGAAGAAATTTCTCCTCATCTCAGTTTTAAATGGGCAGCCCCTTATTCTAAGACTATGTCCCCTAGTTTTAGTTTCCCCTACGAGTGGAAATATCCTCTCTGCATCACCTTGTCGAGCCCCCTCATTATCTTATGTGTTTCGAAAAGATCACCTCTCTTTCTTCTGAACTCCAATGAGTATAGGCCCAACCGACTCAACCTTTCCTCATAAGTCAACCCCCTCCTCTCCAGAATCAACCTTGTGAACCTTCTCTGAACAGCCTCCAATGCAAGTATACCCTTCCTTAAATACGAAGATCTAAACTGTACGCAGTACTGCAGGTGTGTCCTCACCAATACCCTGTACAGTTGTAGCAGGACTCCTCTGCTTTTATACTCTATTCCCCTTGCAATAAAGGCCAACATTCCATTTGCCTTCCTGATTACTTGCTGTACCTGCATACTAACTTTTTGTGTTTCATGCACAAGGACCCGCAGGTCTCTCTGTACTGCAGTACTTTGCAATTTTTCTCCATTTAAATTATAATTTGCTTTTCTATTATTTCTGCCAAAGTGAATAACCTCACATTTTCCCACATTATACTCCATCTGCCAAATTTTTGCCCACTCACTTAAGCCTGTCTATATCCCTTTGCAAATTTTGTGTGTCCTCCTCACAATTTGCTTTCCCACCCATCTTTGTATCGTCAGCAAACTTGGCTACATTTCACCTGGTCCCTTCATCCAAGTCATTAATATAGATTGTAAATAGTTGAGGACCCAGCGGCACCGCACTAGTCAGTGTTTGCCAACCGGAAAATGACCGATTTATCCCGACTCTGTGTTTTCTGTTAGTTAACCAATCCTCCATCCATGCTAATATATTACCCCCAACCCAGTGAGCTTTTATCTTGTGCAGCAACCTCTTATGTGGCACCTTATCGAATATCTTCTGGAAATCCAGATACACCACATCTACTGGTTCCCCCTTATTCACCCTGCTCATTACATCCTCAAAGAACTCCAGCAAATTTGTCAAACATGACTTCCTTTTCATAAAACCATGCTGACTTGGCTTGATTGAATCATGCTTTTCCAAATGTCCTGCTACTGCTTCCTTGATAATGGAAGCCAGCATTTTCCTAATGACATACATTAGGCTAACTGGTCTATAGTTTCCTGCTTTTTGTCTGCCTCTTTTTTTAAATATCATTGGATGCATCACAACTTTATTTCCGACCAAAGGCATAAGGCAGACTGAGGAAGTTGTAGCAGGAGTACTCAGCGATACGTTGTGATCGAATAAAATGACCAAGCTGGCAACAGTTATGGTCTCAGTATCAAGGGGAAAAACCTGGTTAGTGTCTCTCAAGATTTTATTTAGAAACTATGTGGGTCACCACCAATGTTCAGCGTAAATGCTTTTTGTTATGCGGCCCCTTTACAGGAATGCACAAACTTTGATATAGGAAAAGCCAGTCCCAGGCTGCACGGGACCGGCAGAGAGCTGCGCGGTCATGCAGCTTATAGGGAACGTTGATCACCATAATCTTCCAATCCTCCTTAGATATTAGAGTGGTGCCGGAGGACTAGAGGATTGCAAATATTATACCCCTGTTCAAAAAAGGGAGAGGATGAACCCTACAGGCCAGTCAACCTGATGGCGGTGGTGGAGAAACTTTTGGAGACAATAATCTGGGAGAAAATTAATTGGCACTTGGAAAAATATGGGTCAACAAATATAAATAATAAACTTATCAGGCTTGTTAGCAAAGTCAAAGGCCATGGGATAAAAGGGACAGCATAAAAGGATAAAATGGATATAACATTGGCTAAGGGATAGAAGAGAGAGAGTTGTGGTGAATGGCTGTTTTTCAGACTGGAGAGAGGTATACTATGGAGTTCCCCAAGGTTAAACACTAGGACCACTGCTGTTTATGATATACATTACTGACCTGCAGGTACAGGGCACAATTTCAAAATTTGCAGATGACATGAAATTTTAGATGTAGTAAATTAAACAGTGAGGAAGGCAATCCAGGTACAACATTCAGAATCCGGCTGTCCAAAAACTAAACATTTTTGAGGCGGTCAAAATGGTGACATTGAGCATCAAGGGACAAGGAAACCGATAAAAACATGCAGCGCGGGGGGACCGCGAGAATTGGCCGGCGGTGAGGAGCGGAGGGAATCGAGAGGTGGCAAGGATCGGTTAATTGACGGGCGGCGAGAAGCCGAGGGTCAGCGGGCGGAGGAGCGCCAACAGCAAGGTCCGAAATCTGGAAAAATCCAAAAACCGGCACGGTCCTAAGGTTTCCAGATTTCGGACGTTTTACCTGTAGTAAACTTCAAGAGGATGTCGACAGGTTGGTGGAATGGGCAGATGAAACTCAATGCAGAAAAGTGTGAGGAGATACATTTTCATAGAAAGAATGAGGAGAGACAATGCATGCTAAATGATACAATTTTAAAGGGTGTGCAAGAAGAGACACTTGGGGATGTTTGTGCACAGATCTTTGTAGGTGGCAGGACAGGTTAACAAAGCAGTAATAAAGCATATAGGATCCTGGGCTTTATAAATAGAGACATTGACTACAAAAGCCAGGAAGTTATACTAAACTATATAAAACAGTAGAAGAATGTAGAGGCTTTGGAGAGGGTACAGAAGAAATTTATTAGAATGGTTCCAGGGATGAGGGATATGTAGTTATATGATGAGACTGGAGAAGCTGGGGTTGTTCTCCATCAAGCAGAGAAGGCTGAGGAAATTTGGTAGAAGTGCTTAAAATCATGAAAGGTTGATGAAGGTAGTATGGTTGATGTTGTCTTTCAACATGATGATGACTTTCAAAAGGCATTTGATAAAATACCACAGAATAAACTTGTTAGCAAAATTGAAGCTCATAGGATTAAAGAGACAGTGGCTGTGTGGATAGGAAATTGATTAATGGATAGAAAGCAGAGAGCAGTGGTGAGGTGAGCGGTTGTTTTCCAGATTGGAGGAAAGTACAGTGGTGTCCCCCAGGGGTTGGTATTGGGACCGCTGCTCTTTTTGATATATATTAATGACCTGAATTTGGGTATATTTTCAAAGCTTGAAGCAGACACAAAATTCAGAAATGTAGTAAATAATGAGGACAATAAGAGAATTCAGGAGGGCATAGACTGACCGGTGAAATGGGTAGACACACAGCAGATGATATTTAATGCAGAGAAATATGAAGTGATTCATTTTGGTAGGAAGAATGAGCAGCAGAAATATAAACTAAAATGGTATAATTTTGAAGGGGTGCATATACATAAATTTTTGAAGGTGGCAGAACAAGTTGTGATGGCTGTTAAAAAAGCATGTCGGATTCTTGGCTTTAGCAATAGAGGCAGAGTACAAAAGCAAGGAACTAATGCAAAACTGTTATATAACACTGGTTACTGCTGGTGTACTGTAGTCAATTCTGTGCACCACATTTTAGGAAGGATGTCAAGGCCTTAGAGGGTGCAGAAGAGATTTACTAGAATGGAATCAGGCATGAGGGACTTCAGTTATGTGGAGCGACTAGAGAAGCTGGGATTGTTCTTCTTAGAGCAGAGAAGGTTACTCGGAGATTTGATAGGGGTTTTCAAAATCATGAATGGTTTTGCTAGACTAAACAAGGAGACACCTTTTCCAGTGACAGAAGAGTCGATAACCAAAGGACATATATTTAAGGTAACCAGCAATAGAACCTGAAGCGACATCGGGAAAAAGTGTTTCATGCAGTGAGTTATGATGATCTGGAATGCACAACTTGAAAGTGTGGTGGATGCAGGTTCAATAATGGCCCTGATTTTGTTTCCAGCAGCGAAGGAATGGCTTTTGCCGTTCACCTCGCGTCCAGTTGCCCAGACTTTTCACAGGCTTGTCAGCGGGGATTTCCACGAATCCAGCGTGTGTTCAATGCAGCGCCCTCAACAGGGGATCTGTGGCATCTGAACAGAGCAAGCAACAGCAAGGCTCTTCAACTAATCAGATTGAAGTATCCTCACTGAGACACACAGACTGCAAACCAGGAAATATAAAACAGGAAATATAAATTACATTTAAATCATGCACTGAAAGCGAAATAAAGATTGGGGAATACAGATGGGATTAAGGGAGAGATAAAAGACAGACAAAGTTCTTTTAAAAATCTGCAACATTATCTTTCTTCTGAGGGAATGAGACTCCACACTTTCCAGGGCCCGAGAGGTTGGGCAGCAGTAATTATCACTTATTACACCCTAAAAAACACACTTCTAAATGCACCAGCCCTAACTTTTTCAACAGTCAAGCATCTGGAACTATTGGCAAGTACCCCACGTTCACTCCATTACAGTGATTTTGATGCAGAGTCTATTGGCAAGGACTGCAACAGCACACCCTGTCAAAGAGTGAAGTATCTCTGACAGCAACCTCTGGATTTCCATGTTTAACAGTGCATGCGCAGATGTCAGAAGTGGCTGTCAAATTTAATCTATAATAACGGAGAGCGCTGATAGCTTCTCCATTATTATTGCAGTAAAATCCAGGCCAATAACTTTCAAAGGGAACTGGGTAATTACTTGAACGGAACAAAATTGCGGGGATATGTGGAAAGAGAAGGGGAGTGGAACTAAATGAATAGATCTTTCAAAGAGCCGTCACAAAATAACCTCCTTTTGCGGTATATCATTCCATGCTTCTATGAGAGGGACAAAGGTGGTGAGGAAGAGGAGAGGGGGCGAGAGAAGAGGAGGGGGGTCGGGGGGGGGGCGAAGAGGAGGACCCGCGGGGGGGGCGAAGAGGAGGGGGGTCGGGGGGGGCGAAGAGGAGGGGGGTCGGGGGGGGGGCGAAGAGGAGGACCCGCGGGGGGGGCGAAGAGGAGGACCCGCGGGGGGGGCGAAGAGGAGGACCCGCGGGGGGGGCGAAGAGGAGGACCCGCGGGGGGGGCGAAGAGGAGGACCCGCGGGGGGGGCGAAGAGGAGGACCCGCGGGGGGGGCGAAGAGGAGGACCCGCGGGGGGGGCGAAGAGGAGGACCCGCGGGGGGGGCGAAGAGGAGGACCCGCGGGGGGGCGAAGAGGGAGAGGAAGAAGAGGATTGGGAAGGGAGGGAAAGGAGGAGGATCGGGGGGGGGGGGCCGAGAGGAGGTTCGGGGGTGGGGGGTGGGAGAGAAGGATCGGGGGAGGGGGGGGACTGAGAGGAGGATCGGGGGGAAGGGGGGTGGGGAAAGAGAGGAGGATCTCGGAGGGGGGGGTGGAAGAGGAGAACCCAAGAGGGTGTGGGGGCGGAAAAGAGAGGAGGATAAGAACATAAGAAATAGGAGCAGGAGTAGGCCATATGACCCCCCCGAGCCTGCTCCGCCATTCAATAAGACCATGGCTGATCTGATTCTGGACTCAGCTCCATTTCCCTGCCCGCTCCCCATAACCCCTTTTCCCCTTATCGTTTAAGAAACTGTCTATTTCGTTCTTAAATCTATTCAATGTCCCAGCTTCCACAGCTCTCTGAGGCAGTGAATTCCACAGATTAGCAACCCTCAGAATTAATTTCTCCTCACTTCTGTTTTAAATGGGCAGCCCCTTATTCGAAGATCATGCCCTCTAGTTCTAGTGTCCCCTATCAGTGGAAATATCCTCTCTGCATCCACCTTGTCGAGCCCCTTCATAATCTTACACGTTTTGATCAGATCACCTCTCATTCTTCCGGATATAAAAGGGGTCGGAGGGTCTAGTAAGGAGGAGGAACTGAGGGAAATCTTTATTAGTCGGGAAATTGTGTTGGGGAAATTGATGGGATTGAAGGCCGATAAATCCCCAGGGCCTGATGGACTGCATCCCAGAGTACTTAAGGAGGTGGCCTTGGAAATAGTGGATGCATTGACAGTCATTTTCCAACATTCCATTGACTCTGGATCAGTTCCTATGGAGTGGAGGGTAGCCAATGTAACCCCACTTTTTAAAAAAGGAGGGAGAGAGAAAACAGGGAATTATAGACCGGTCAGCCTGACATCGGTAGTGGGTAAAATGATGGAATCAATTATTAAGGATGTCATAGCAGTGCATTTGGAAAGAGGTAATATGATAGGTCCAAGTCAGCATGGATTTGTGAAAGGGAAATCATGCTTGACAAATCTTCTGGAATTTTTTGAGGATGTTTCCAGTAGAGTGGACAAGGGAGAACCAGTTGATGTGGTATATTTGGACTTTCAGAAGGCTTTCGACAAGGTCCCACACAAGAGATTAATGTGCAAAGTTAAAGCACATGGGATTGGGGGTAGTGTGCTGACATGGATTGAGAACTGGTTGTCAGACAGGAAGCAAAGAGTAGGAGTAAATGGGGACTTTTCAGAATGGCAGGCAGTGACTAGTGGGGTACCACAAGGTTCTGTGCTGGGGCCCCAGCTGTTTACACTGTACATTAATGATTTAGTCGAGGGGATTAAATGTAGTATCTCCAAATTTGCGGATGACACTAAGTTGGGTGGCAGTGTGAGCTGCGAGGAGGATGCTATGAGGCTGCAGAGCGACTTGGATAGGTTAAGTGAGTGGGCAAATGCATGGCAGATGAAGTATAATGTGGATAAATGTGAGGTTATCCACTTTGGTGGTAAAAACAGAGACAGACTATTATCTGAATGGTGACAGATTAGGAAAAGGGGAGGTGCAAAGAGACCTGGGTGTCATGGTACATCAGTCATTGAAGGTTGGCATGCAGGTACAGCAGGCGGTTAAGAAAGCAAATGGCATGTTGGCCTTCATAGCGAGGGGATTTGAGTACAGGGGCAGGGAGGTGTTGCTACAATTGTACAGGGCCTTGGTGAGGCCACACCTGGAGTATTGTGTACAGTTTTGGTCTCCTAACCTGAGGAAGGACATTCTTGCTATTGAGGGAGTGCAGCGAAGGTTCACCAGACTGATTCCCGGGATGGCGAGACTGACCTATCAAGAAAGACTGGATCAACTGGGCTTGTATTCACTGGAGTTCAGAAGAATGAGAGGGGACCTCATAGAAACGTTTAAAATTCTGACGGGGTTAGACAGGTTAGATGCAGGAAGAATGTTCCCAATGTTGGGGAAGTCCAGGACCAGGGGACACAGTCTCAGGATAAGGGGGAAGCCATTTAGGACCGAGATGAGGAGGAATTTCTTCACCCAGAGAGTGGTGAACCTGTGGAATTCTCTGCCACAGAAAATTGTTGAGGCCAATTCACTAAATATATTCAAAAAGGAGTTAGATGAAGTCCTTACTACTAGGGGAATCAAGGGGTATGGTGAGAAAGCAGGAATGGGGTACTGAAGTTGCATGTTCAGCCATGAACTCATTGAATGGCGGTGCAGGCTAGAAGGGCCGAATGGCCTACTCCTGCACCTATTTTCTATGTTTCTATGTTTCTTCTGAATTCCAATGAGTAGAGGTCCAACCTACTCAACCTTTCCTCATAAGTCAACCTCCTCATCCCCGGAATCAACCTAGTGAACCTTCTCTTAACTGTCTCGAAAGCAAGTACATCCATTCGTAAATATGGAAATCAAAACTGCACGCAGTATTCCAGGATCTAGGGGAAAAAGAGAGCGTGAGAAATAGGAGTGAAAGTAAGTGCGAGTGTGAAGGAAAGTGGGAGATGCACTCAGATGGAAGTGTCGTTTTTTTTAAATCTTGAGAAACAGTTCCAGTGGCAAACTGTGCAAGGAGTTCGGATTTCAATAGTGAGGATATAGTGAGCAGGAGGATCAGAAAGATGGTAAGCTTACTATATAAACCTGCTCTCTTTTTGTATCAATAAATTGGAGAAAGACAAGAACATTTGTGAAGCAGAGAGGTAGTTTAGAGGATAAAAGTCAGAGTGGGACATCTTTCGGATATCTTTTCTAAGAATGAAAGTGAGGTTATTAATGTCTTCCCAAACGTGACAAGGATGATTGTGATTTGAGGTGGGCCTTAATATCTCAACATTAAAAGTGCACAAAATAACAAATGTCATGTTAATTTACCCCCAAAAAATCAAAGTGACCAAAAATTTTAACTTTCAAAACAATGGTACAAAATTACAAAAAGGACTGAATAAATTACATTATCTTACAGCATAGGAAAATACCAGGTACAGTGAAACAGTAAATACAGTGACTTTCTGTGCAGAAAATTGATGCAAAGGTAAAGAAATAAGCACAGTTCAG
Organism: Pristiophorus japonicus; assembly: GCF_044704955.1. Lineage (NCBI taxonomy): Eukaryota > Metazoa > Chordata > Chondrichthyes > Pristiophoridae > Pristiophorus > Pristiophorus japonicus. The sequence continues at coordinate 173,164,026 of NC_091985.1, forward strand.
AATAGGACCTTATGAGGAAGATCACTGGACTAGAATGGTGTTACAATGCAGCAAATCAAGAGAATAGTATCCTCAGGTGATACCTTTTTTCCTCACTCCCTCTCCTTCCAATCGATAAAAATTCTATTTGTAAGTGGAGTTGAACAAATAAGGAATAATGCTGCAGATCCATTTATCCAGAGGTAATCCACAGCGAGGGGGCATAATCTTAAAATTGAAGTCAAGCCATTCAGGAGTGAAATCAGGAAGCATTTCTTTGCACAAAGGACAGTGATAATCTGGAACTCCCCCACCCCTTAAAAGGGTGTGGATGTTGAGTCAGTTGTAATTGTCATGACTGAGATTGATAGAAACATAGAAAATAGGTTCAGGAGCAGGCCATTCAGCCCTTCGAGCCTGTACCACTATTCAATATGATCATGGCTGATCATGCAACTTCAGTACCCCACTCCCACCTGCTCTCCATACCTCCTGATCCCTTTAGCCGCAAGGGCCATATCTAACTCCCTCTTGAATATATCCAATGAACTGGACTCAACAACTTTCTGTGGTAGAGAATTCCACAGGTTCACCACTCTCTGGGTGAAGTAGTTTCTCCTCACCTCGGTCCTATATGGCTTACCCCTTATGCTTAGACTGTGACCCCTGGTTCTGGACTTCCCCCAACATCGGGAACATTCTTCCTGTATCTAACCTGTCCAATCCCGTCATAATTTTATATGTTTCAATGAGATCCCCTCACATTCTTCTAAATTCCAATGAGTATAAGCCTAGCCGATCCAGTCTTTCTTCATATGTCAGTCCTGCCATTCCGGGAATTAGTCTGGTGAACCTTCAATAGCAAGCACGTCCTTCCTCAGGTTAGGAGACCAAAACTGCACACAATACTCAAGGTGTGGTCTCACCAAGGCCCTGTACAACTGAAGTAAGACCTCCCTGCTCCGATACTCAAACCCTCTCGCTATGAAGGCCAGCTTGCCATTTGTCTCCTTCACCGCCTGCTGTACCTGCATGCCTGCTTTCAATGACTGATGTACCATGACACCCAGGTCTCGTTGCACCTCCCCTTTGACTAATCTGTCACCATTCAGAAAATAATCTGCCTTCCTGTTTTTACCACCAAAGTGGATAACCTCACAGTTATCCACATTATACTGCATCTGCCATATATTTTCCCATTCACCTAACCTGTCCAAGTCACCCTGCAGCCACGTAGCATCCTCCTCACAGCTCACACTGCCACCCAGCTTAGTTTCATCTGCAAACTTGGAGATATTACATTCAATTCCTTCGTCTAAATCATTAATGTATATTGTAAATAGCTGGAGTTCCAGCACTCATCATCATAGGCAGTCCCTCGGAATCGAGGAAGACTTGCTTCCACTCCCTCAGTGAGTTCCTTGATGGCTGAACAGTCCGATACGAGAGCCACAGACTCTGTTACAGGTGGGACAGACATTCGCCAAGGGAAGGGATCGGTGGGGCTGGTTTGCCACACGCTCCTTCCGCTGCCTGCGCTTGGCCTCTTCACGCGCTTTGCGTTGAGACTCAGAGCTCAACGCCCTCCCGGATGCACTTTCTCCACCTCGGGCGGTCTTCGGCCAGGGTCTTCCAGGTGTCAGTGGTGATGTCGCACTTTACCAGGGAGGCTTTGAGGGTGTTCTTATAACGTTTTCGCTGTCCTCCTTTGACTCGTTTACCTCGAAGGAGCTCCGAATAAAGCATTTGCTTAGGGAGTTTCGTATCTGGCATGCGAACTATGTGGCCTGCCCAGCGAAGCTGATCGAGTATGGTCAGTGCTTCAATACTGGGGATGTTAGCCTGGTCGAGGACACTGATGTTGGTATGCTTGTCCTCCCAGGGGATTTGCAGGATCTTGCGGAGACATCGTTCGTGATATATCTCCAGCAACTTGAGGTGCCTTCTATACATCGTCCATGCCTCAGATCCATACAGGAGGGCGGGTATTACTACAGCCCTATAGACCATGAGCTTGGTGGTCGATTTGAGGGCCTGGTCTTCGAACACTCTTTTCCTCAGACGGCCGAAGGCTGCACTGGCGCACTGGAGGCGATGTTGAATCTCCCCATCAATGTCTACCTTTGTTGATAAGAGGCTCCTGAGATATGGGAAATGGTCCACGTTGTCGAGGGCCGCGCCGTGAACCTTGATGATTGGAGGGCAGTGCTGTGCGGTGGTGACAGACTGGTGGAGGACCTTTGATATGCCTCAGTGAATACATTGATTATATCCTGGAGTTCAGCCTCTGAATGTGCGCAGATGCAGGCGTCGTCCACGTACTGCAGCTCAACGACAGAGGTTGGGGTGATCTTGGACCTGCCCTGGAGGCAGTGTAGGTTAAACAGCTTCCCACTGGTTCTGTAGTTTAGTTCCACTCCTTGATTGTGAGGTGGGGCATGGTGGCAAGGAAGATTGAGAAGAAGGTTGGAGCGATGACGCAGCCCTGTTTGGCCCCGGTCCGGACGTGAATTGGGTCTGTAATGGATCCGTTGGTAAGGATCACGGCCTGCAAGTCATTGTGAAGTAGGCGAAGGATGTTGACAAACTTTTGGGGGCATCCGTATTGGAGGAGGACGCTCCATAGACCCTCACTGTTGACAGTGTCAAAGGCCTTTATAAGATCGAAAAAGGTCATGCATAAGGGCTGGCGCATTTTTCCTGCAGCTGTCGCGCTGCAAAGATCATGTCTGTTGTGCCCCGTAGGGGACGAAATCCGCACTGTGATTCCGGGAGGAGCTCCTCGGCCACAGGGAGAAGTTGACTGAGGAGAACTCTAGCCCACTGAACCTTGCGGCACCCCACTAGTCACTGCCTGCCATTCTGAAAAGGACTCATTTATTCCCACTCTTCGCTTCCTGTCTGCCAACCAGTTCTCTATCCACGTCAATATATTACCCCCAATACCATGTGCCTTAATTTTGCACACTAATCTCTTGTGTGGGACCTTGTCAAAAGCATTTTGAAAGTCCAAATACATCACATCCACTGGTACTCCCTTATCCACTCTACTAGTTACATCCTCAAAAAATTCTAGATGATTTGTCAAGCATGATTTCCCTTTCATAAATCCATGCTGACTTGGACCGATCCTGCTTTCCAAATGTGCTGCTATTACATCTTTACTAATTGATTCCAGCATTTCAGTTGAGTAAGGGTACCAAGGGATTATGGAGCAAAGGCGGATAAGCGGGGTTGAGGTACAGATCAGCAATGATTGAATTGAATGACTGATCAGGCTTGAGGGGTTGAATGCTAACTCCTGTTTCTATGTTCCAATGTACTACTTCTGCCTTTGTACTGATGATATTTACAGGAGGGAGAAACATGGAGATCACTTCAAACTTTGAGTACCGTGTTCAGTTTTGGTGCCTACACATGGCGGGAAAGATCAAAGCCCTGAAGGCTACCAAAATGGCAACCAAATTGGGCCCCTAGTTATCAAGATATGCTCCAGGAGATGGGGCTAATTTTATTCAGAAAAATACAGGACTAGAAGGGATATTATTGAGCTTTTTAAAATGAAGGGATTAGATTCTGTCCAACTGGATAGGTTATTTCAAATGGATATAGATGGTACGATTCAGGAACATACATATAATATCCTCAGACAGAGTTAAGATAGTCATTATGAAGTATTTCTTGTCAATAAGATAGTTATGAAGTATTTCTTGTCAATGAAAAGTATGCATATCATTTTTTTAATAAAGAAACCCAGGCCTGTATGGCAGCTAATGCTAAAGGCATCACTCAGTCCAAGTAAAGGAGAAGAGATTGGAAAAAAATAGGAAAAATATGCATTCAGAACAGAGGGTCTTAAATGGCACAATATATAGGAACATAGGAAAGCACAGATCTACAGTCCACCTGTTTCTCCAAAAAATGAATACTCCTTAATCACCCACAACCATAAATATCTGAGCTTGTCAACAATGCCCCAGATCCCTCTCCTGTGCTGGATCCTGTAGCCTCCAACCATTTAAATTTACTTCCCTTCTAGTCTCAACCTTACATTTGTCCACATTAGAGCATCTCAACCTATCCAGATGCCGTTGCACATGTATTGCCTTATTATTTGACCTTCACCAAGCCCCCCCCCCTCCCCATTTGACATCTATGTTTCTGTCTCCGACTGCAAACTATGTACATAGAATGTAAACAGAAATGGCCCTTGCACAGATTCCTATGACACCCTGCTGGTATCTCCCCACCCCCCACCCCCCACCCCCCTGCCATTTCTCACAAAGGAATCAGAACCAAAACAGCTTGGAACAATTTGTGGTCTCCTCCCTAATCTGTAGGACAGATTTGAAAATCACTTCTCACCAACAAGTCTAAATATGGCATTACTGCGGCAGTTAGCTTCTACTTTTACTGATGTCTAACAAATATGGAGGTTTTGTTTGATTATCATGCACACGTTAGAACTAACCATCTTCCGGGCCACTGTAAATATCTTCAAAGACCTCTTCTTAATAGTAGTGACATAACATTTTTTCGCTGAACTTAGATATACTTACATCTGGATATTCTTTAACAGGCACATAAAGTTTCTCTTGTAACTGTACAATAGGCCCCACACCATCTGGTAACTCTGCACTTTTCTTCTCTGTGCTGCCATTTAATGTGTCGTTGTACATATCTTTCCGCACTCTGCTGATCTCTGCAGAACAAAAAAGATTATGTTAAGACAAAACATACAAAGCATCCATCTTAAAGATAGTAGAAAATACTTAATTTCTCACAATAAAAAATAAAAAAAACTTAAAAGTATCTATATTTCCAGTAAAGTCTGCAGTGCTCTAATTCTCAAGAATATGGCCGACATATGAAGACTACTGTCAAGCTTTTTTAAAACTAAGTAAACTGAAATCTTCAACAAAAATAATTTTAAAAGTAGTGCACATGCTAAAATAACACTTCAACTTTGTTTCTGAAGTTTGGCCATAGAGATATGGCTCCCAGCCTTCCTGCTACTACGTGGAAGAACCAAACAGTGCGTGGTGCTGGAAGTTGAGGCTCATAATGGAAAATCACCTTTCCTACCCAACTTCAGAAAGTTATCACCTGGACTACATCTATTAAAAAATTGCTCAAAAGGGTTTTGTCAGTCAAAAACTTCAGATAATAACCTTAATCTGATGTGCAGAAATTGATCTCATTTTTAAAAAAGAATCCAGGTTTAAAAGAAAGACTTGCATTTATATGGTAATCTCACACCTCAAATACCTCAAAGCATTTCACTTATTTTGCAACACCAAGCCCTTGAAGTACTCCCACCCAACATAACTTCAACGTGCACTCATATTTATCCTTCAGCCAGTTTCTTAACCATTCACCAAATTTACTCCGAATCCCCACAGCTTTGAGTTAAACTAATGGCCTTTCATATGGAACTTTGTCAAATGTCTTTTGGAAGTCTAGCTGCACTATGTTACAGGGCTTTCCATAATCCATTTGAGATGGCCCTACCTCAAAGAATTCAAAGAGGTTGATCTGGCAGGATCTTTCCTTTCTGAATCTATGTTGGGTATTTTTTACTACGTTATTGTTGCACAGATAATTTTCAAACTTACTACTGGTTATCAATCCCATTATTTTATATGGATGGAAGGCAGACTATTGAGGCTGTAGTTGTCTGTTTTATCTTTATAATGGCCCGTTTCCAATCTATCGGTAACTCCCCAGTTTCCAGTGACTCCCTCAAAATAATTATCACATATCTCCTCCTCAATCTCTTTCAGCACTCAGATAAATATCATCTGTCCCTGGAGATTTATTTATTTTGTTATAATCAAAGTCATTAATTTTACTTTGGTTATCTTTGGAGCGGGCATGTTGTTCATGCCTTCCCTTGTGAATACTTGGAGGAAGTAATCGTTCCGAATATTAAGTACCCCGTGTTCATCTTCAGTTTCAATTGCATTAGCATCTATTTAGGCCTCTTATTTACTGGGCTTCTGAATATTGCTGCTGATCAATAGTGCTCGCTGCGCTGTCATCAGAGATAAAGCCCAAATGCTCAAACTTTGTGTTTAATTCCCAGTAACACACAGTTCTCCAAACACACACACACACATAATAGTTTAAGTGACCATCATTTGTAGTGATCATGTGGATATAGCAGTCAAATCATGATTTCCGAAACCCACTACTTTTGCAGGCTTTATCTTTTCTGTTTGTACTATTATTACAATTCAGTTGCACTGGGTTTTCTATTGTGTTACCCAAGTGATTATCTGCTTAGCTTACTTAGCTGTGCCATTAACCGTTGCTGTAAATTTCTAAGTGGAATAACAAAGGGCAGTATAGAGAAGCACCAACTCACTTGCTCTGCTCTGTCACTCACCACACCAGGTGAATCATGTACTTAAAAAAAAACTTGTTCAACTTTTAAAACTCAAGATCTGTTTCAAAGTATATAAATTATGATAATACTATCTAATGAATAAACTGACAACTTAAGAGACCAGAAGATTGCGGAATATCAGCTTTCTCCTGAACTGCTTAGCTTCAACTGCACAATATGCAAATTCTAACATAACTTCACAATATATATGAGAGGGGTCAAATTTAGGATATTTTTGCTCAGTATCACATTCTTTAACTGTTGGATAACATGAGCACACTTTAAATTTCAATCTTCAAAAACATGGTGATCAAGGCAGTGGAGTGGGATTTATCATGACTATTTTGCAAAATGCCTGCACCAAGTTCAGCAACTCTGGATAATCTTCCTGAATTTCAAAAGCTCCTCTGCTTCCACACAACAAAGATGTTTCTCCAATTCACAATACAGGACCAACCATTCCAAACATCTGGGGAGGGGGAGGAAGGGGTTGGCATATTATCTCCTGGTACAGTACACACAGGTTGCCACTATCGTGCCCCATGAGTGACACAGACTGAAAACATAGAGCGCTGTTGAAAGATCAAACCCATACTAATTAAATTTATTCTCCAGAAAGGGGGTTTTCTTTTCTGCCACGCAGGAATTAAGCTGCAGCCTCCAGGCCACTTTTCCCTTTCCCTGCTGGTCGCTGCACTCTAACCTCCACCAATGCAACTCTGCTAGCCACTGTGAACAAAATGTATTAGTTTGGATTGTGGAAGACCAGTGTCCATGGGCCATGGCGTTTATGCAGATAGCAGACTCGAAAACGTAGTTCTTGGAATTACTGATGAAAGGTTATCGACCAAAAAAGTTATCTGGTTCTCTCCGCAGATGCTGCCTAACCTGCTGAGTGTTTCCAGCATGTTCTGCTTTTATCTTGGATTTACTGGTCTGCAACTTGGATAAAAGAATCAGATTTAGTTTAAATGCCAGGAGCTCTCTCAGACACACAACCCCAGAATAACAACTAAAACAGCACCTGCATATACACAGCAAAAGAAGAGTGGGGAAGCAGAAATTCTGGCTTTTGAGAATGGTCATCAGTCAACCCATAGAGAAAATCAATAATAAAGACCCGAGCAACTGGACGACATTTTCCAGAGAGATCGGCAGGTTTGCCAACATTCTTCTGCAGGTCGCATTAGGGTTCGAGGGGCACGGAGGTTGTACACTACAAAAAAATCACGGTGCAGCTGAACGATTAAACTCTGAACAGAAGACAAGCATAAGAAGGGTCAGGGTTGTGTATTTTCAACTCAAAGCTTTTAAAGCTGGAGATCATCAGGTCGAGGGAATAGGAACATATAGGTACACAGGCACAGGGGTAAGCCATTCGGCCCCTCGAGCCTTTTGCACCATTCAATTAGATCATGGCTGATCTGTATCCTAACCCCATCTACCCGCCTTGGTTCCACAACCCTTAATACCTATGCCTAACAAAAATCTAGCAATAAAAATAAACCGGAAATAATCAAGGCATATTCATTCTGTGCACGGGCTGAATGCCAATTGCTCAATATGATGGCCACTCACATCTGCATAGAGTTCAAACAGTATTCGAGCATCCTATATACTTCTAACAGGCCTCACCAACACTCAGACTGGAGAAAGGTCCAATCACTGTGGACCAACTAGCTTTCTGTTTTCAGCTCACACACCATGAGGCTGAACATAGCATTACAATAAAGTTACCGAGAACATGAATATAGCTGTATATCTGTAATGTTAACACTAAATTAAATAATGAAAATGCAATTTTATCTAAAAATAAATGCAGCAAATGCAATTCTGTTCGCTCTGCAGTCCTATTTTCCCCACACTACTCTATCCTTCCCACTCTTTTTCAAACTTTACTTTTTTTCCATCTTATTTTTCTTCAAATGCTTTACATACTTTTTTTCTGGTTCCCACCTGCCATCTTGGAAATGGGCGCATATTAAAAAAAATATGGTTTTCATTGACTGACAACCAATTTAAATGTTTTATTTAGCCAATAGAAAACACAGACTTGCAAGATTGGAATGGTCATGTCGTAACGCCTACAATATCACAGATTGACATGTGTTCAATTAGAAAGGCAACTGCATGGGGTTAAAAGACAATAAAAAATAATTTACATTTTCTAGAGGGGTGCATTATGGTGTGATGTAGGTCGGTAACAGGGACCTCCTACTCTACTGAAGCTGTGATTCCACACAGGAAAGAGAATTTACTGGGTGCTCTTTAAACAATTCTCAACGTGATGATATCAGAGCAATAGCAGTCAGATCACCCACTGGTTCTTGACCTTACTCTTATGCATAAGAGAAAAAGATAAGGGGAGAAAATATAGCAGTTTAAAGAGGTTGTCTCAAAAAATATTTTAATACACACAGAATTTATTCCACCTGCAGGACAGACTTTTGTAGCTCGCTCTCCTTGCTCCTTGGTATAAATATCTCAGTTCCCAATTAAATATCAACAATTAACACATATTGCTGCTATTGAATTTCATGCAACACTGTCTTATGCACTCAATGCCCAACTTGGAGAACATAAAAGTCCTAACCTTGACAACATTTTTTCGTGGAAAATATATGCAGCAGAGTAGCACTGCACAAAAAAGTCTGAAGGAATACTTGGTCTTAGTACTAGGTGGTTGGCAGCAGAATCAATATAGCAATTCCACTGCAACAATGTATAACACTAAGTCATTGATTCAGAAATTTTAAAAATCCTTTCCCCAAGCCTACTGTCGAATTGCAGCTGTATATTCACGCTTTCCCTCCCAAACTATGTCTGACCCAGTTTGCAAGGCCATATGCCAGCATTCAGAGATAAATGCAATAGGATCATTATCATGCTTGTCAGAGCACCCAGTTTTAAGGAAGCAGAGCAACTAGTAGGAAAGGGAAAAAATGGAAACATACTACCCGTAACAAAAAATACGGAAAGAAAAGCAAACATACTTGGTAATGGAAGAAATTAAGCTAAAGTTAAACTATTTAGAAAAGCTCGTGAGAGAAGCCACAAGTAGCCCTGTGAGCTAACATTTTCCCTTATCCAACTGTTTTCGGACAAGCTATTATATCAAGTGTTAAGTTTGTCTTATCGGTTTCCTGCGCTATTATGTTTAGGAGTTATTCTGACATTTATAGTATACTGCACTGTCAGAGTTTAAATCATTTAAGACAATTAAACATAGAAACATAGAAAATAGGTGCAGGAGTGGGCCATTCGGCCCTTCGAGCCTGCACCACCATTCAATAAGATCATGGCTGATCATTCCCCCAGTACCCGTTTCCTGCTTTTTCTCCATACCCCTTGATCCCCTTCGCCTTAAGGGCCATATCTAACTCCCTCTTGAATATATCCAATGAACTGGAATCAACAACTTTCTGCGGCAGGGAATTCCACAGGTTAACAACTCTGAGTGAAGAAGTTTTTCCTCATCTCAGTCCTAAATGGCCTACCCCTTATCCTAAGACTGTGTCCCCTGGTTCTGGACTTCCCCAACATCGGGAACATTCTTCCCGCATCTAACCTGTCCAGTCCCATCAGAATCTTAAGTTTCTATGACATCCCCTCTCATCCTTCTAAAATCCTGTGAATAAAGGCCCAGTTGGTCCAGTCTCTCCTCATATGACAGCCCAGCCATCCCTGGAATCAGTCTGGTGAACCTTCGCTGCACACCCTCAATAGCAAGAACGTCCTTCCTCAGATTTGGAGACCAAAACTGAACACAATATTCCAGGTGAGACCTCACCAAGGCCCTGTACAACTGCAGTAAGACCTCCCTGCTCCTAGACTCAAATCCCCTAGCTACGAAGGCCAACATACCATTTGCCTTCTTCACCGCCTGCTGTACCTGCATGCCCACTTTCAGTGACTGATGAACCATGACACCCAGGTCTCGTTGCACCTCCCCTTTTCCTAATCTGCCACCATTCAGATAATATTCTGCCTTCATGTTTTTGCCCCCAAAATGGATAACCTCACATTTATCCACATTATACTGCATCTGCCATGCATTTGCCCACTCACCTAACCTGTCCAAGTCACCCTGCAGCCTCTTAGCGTCGTCCTCACAGGTCACACCGCCACCTAGTTTAGTATCATCCGCAAACATGGAGATATTACTCTCGATTCCTTCATCTAAATCGTTAATGTATATTGTAAAGAGCTGAGGTCCCAGCACTGAGCCCTGCGGCACTCCACTAGTCACTGCCTGCCATTCTGAAAAGGACCCGTTTATCTCGACTCTCTGCTTCCTGTCTGCCAACCAGTTTTCTATCCACATCAGTACATTACCCCCGATACCATGCGCTTTGATTTTGCACTCCAATCTCTTGTTCTGGACCTTGTCAAAAGCCTTTTGAAAGTCCAAATACACCACATCCACTGGTTCTCCTTGTCCACTCTGCTAGTTACATCCTCAAAAAATTCCAGAAGATTCGTCAAGCATGATTTCCCTTTCATAAATCCATGCTGACTTGGTCCAATCCTGTCACTGCTTTCCAAATGCGCTGCTATTTCATCCTCAATTATTGATTCCAACATTTTCCCCACTACTGATGTCAGGCTAACCGGTCTATAATTACCCGTTTTCTCTCTCCCTCCTTTTTAAAAAAAAGTGGTTTTACATTAGCTACCCTCCAGTCAATGGACTGTTGGAAAATGATCAACAATGCATCCACTATTTCTAGGGCCACTTCCTCAAGTACTCTGGGATGCAGACTATCAGGCCCCGGGGATTTATCAACCTTCAATGCCATCAATTTCCCTAACACAATTTCCCGCCTGATAAGGATATCCTTCAGTTCCTCCTTCTCATTAGACCTTCTGTCCCCTAGTACATTCGGAAGGTTATTTGTGTCTTCCATCGTGAATCCCAGATTCTAATCTTCGATGTGCAAAAATATTTAAAAAAGGACTGGATAAATTCAACTTGGTATGCAAAATCCACCATTGGCACCTAGGTCAATTTAAGTTGGTGCATTTAAACTGATGTGACTAGATGTCAATGTATTGAAAAATTATAGTTGAATTATTCAGAGTGTTTAAATGTTCAAGTTTAAAATCGAAGTATTTGTTCAATTGGTCTGCCATTTCTTTGTTCCCCATTATAAATTCACCTGAATCCAACTGCAAGGGACCTACGTTTGTCTTCACTAATCTTTTTCTCTTCACATATTTATAGAAGCTTTTGCAGTCAGTTTTTATGTTTCCTGCAAGCTTCCTTTCGTACTCTATCTTCCCCCTCTTAATTAAACCCTTAGTCTTCCTCTGTTGAATTCTAAATGTCTCCCAGTCCTCAGGTTTGTTGCTTTTTCCAGCCTCTTCCTTGGCTTTAACACTATCCTTAATTTCCCTTGTTAGCCATGGTTGAGCCACCTTCCCAGTTTTATTCTTACTCCAGACAGGTATGTACAATTGCTAAAGTTCATCCATGTGATCTTTAATGTTTGCCATTGCTTATCCACCGTCAACCCTTTAAGTATCCTTTGCCAGTCTATTCTAGCCAATTCACGCCTCATATCGTCGAAGTTACCTTTCCTTAAGTTCAGGACCGTAGTTTCCGAATTAACTGTGTCACTCTCCATCTTAATAAAGAATTCTACCATATTATAAAGTCTCATTTGTTGCATTCGCCTTGTCATTAGGTACTTGCATGCACAAACTGAAGGAAAGTTAATTATAAGAAAGCTTCAGTGCCTCTTTTAGTATCCCAGAATATATTTTGCTGTATTGTTTCCTGCCAATGTAGCTATAAACTGGTTTTACAGAATTAGATACAAGCTCTTCACATTAAGGATGAGAACACATTGCACCATACAATGTACATAATTACAGAGTGGTTTTAATCAACGGTTTATTTTTAAAATCAATAAAAGCAACCGAACGTCAAGATAGGTGCTGTCTTAACCTTCATTTTACAGACCAATCTCTTTACAGTCAGACAATCTTTGGGACTGGTTGGCACTGAGTGTTCATACACTACCCTTTCACCTTGAGAGCCAGAGTCCAAATATAGTCCAGAAGGACAGGATGAATGTTTTGCCTTCCTGTTGGCTATAAGGGTCACATATGAAATTAGTTTGTATAGTCTCAATGCAGTGTAGTGTGCACAAGTATGCAGCACAAAGCACTAATCTAACACAAAATAAAGTGACAAAAGTCACTCAGAGAAGACAGAAAGATAGATGCCATGGGGAAAAATTTGTAAACTCTTCCAGGGCTTAAGAACATTGTTGGGGAAGAGTAGAGAGAGCTTTACTCTGAAATTAACCATGTAATAGGTGACCCAGGAGTTGCAGTGCAGATCAACCATGATCTAATTGAATGGCGGAGCAGGCTCATGGGGCTGAATAGCCTACTCCTGTTCCTATGAGTATCCAAAGAGAGGAACTATTCTATTTACCATCACAGATTTTTCTAATCTTCGATGTGCAAAAACATATTAAAAAAAGGACTGGATAAATTCAACTTGGTATGCAAAATCCACCATTGGCACCTAGGTCAATTTAGGTTGGTGCATTTAAGCTGATGTGACTAGATGTCAATGAATAATTCAACTATAATTTTTCAATACAGAGTGTTTAAATGTTCAAGTTTAAAATCAAATTACTTTGCCAAGTATCTTTGTTTAGATTCATTTCAATTTTTTGACACAAGTTGTTCAAACAAAATCCTGAATTGCTGGGTTTATAAAACAATATTATAGTGCTAAAGAAGTTTGAAAGAATAGCCATTGTAGAGCAAAGTTATACTGCTACTTTCTCATCACTGCAAAATGGTTTTGGATCTACATCAATGCACAAGTAGCAGTATAACTCGGAAGATTACTCGGCACCTGAATGTTGAAGTGCCAGACCCTTCTAGGAAGCTGGTTCACACTGGTTTGAATTTGCAAAGAGTGCAGTACAACTCTAATCTTGAGCTCTCTTTAGGATACTGCAACTCTCTACAAACCTAACTGATATTTCACATCTGTCAAACCATGCACTTAAGTATTTTCGAATGATTCACACCCATCCGTTAATTTGTATAATTGGCTGCATTGAGGCACTTGCCTAATTAATGCATACTTCAATAAAGGAAATATTGATGTGCAATAAACTCCCGTGAATAATTGGATCAAAATATACAAACTTGAGACACCAATTAAGCTCAATCTTATGAACCAATTTCAGTTTTGGGAGTTAGATTTATTATAAAATAAAGGATTTTTAGCACTTTTAGAAGTGGAGGGAGTGCTGCAGTAATATTATTTGCAATTGTGAATTGTAACTTTTATTCTCAGAATACCGAATGAAACAAAGGTTCTTGAATTCTATTAAAAACATCGCTTGAGAAATTAGTAAGAAAACAGATTTGGACTTTGCAAAAAAGAAACTGCAACACATTTTCAAAACAGAACAGTCTTTCAGTACTCAACAGGTTAATAAAAATTCAATTTCAAGGGATTAAACAAAGGTTTTTATAGGGAATCATTGATACAGTGTACAGATATGGTACTGCAAGTCTGCACAGCAATGTGCTTTATGTACAGTTTGCAGATTCAGAGTTTCCTGGTGTATGAACTCTGCTGTATATGTGCACTGATTGTAAACGCATTGGTGATGCAAACAGCTGCAAGATACTTCAAACTTCAGTGTCAGGGTGAGGATCACAAGGGGGACTCCATGTACCAGAAAGCAAGCTATGTGATATATCACAATCAGGCCTTTACCACACAACATAGCTGTTCCCCTTTATTTTTGTCCTTAATCATTTCTGATGCAATTGTTAAATTATAATGCATCAAAAGGAGTCTGGAAACAATTTCTATTTGCTGAATACTAACTATGTAGAAGTAAATGGCAGTGTCAGTTGGCTTTATGGAAATAGCATTGAAAACTAACATGCATTGATAGCACGAATTAACCAGATGAGTGCTTTATGTCACTGCATATAGAATAGACAAAATCTTACGAAAATAATTTGACACAATTTTCCATCTTTAAGTATGACAATCTGTCAAGTGCATAAATCAATTATATTTCATTCAAGTACAACTTGAGAGAGATATACAAAGGAAGAAAGACTTGCATTTATGTAGTGTCTTTCACGACCTCAGGATGTCCCAACGCACTTTACTCATGTCCTGATCAATATTTATCCCTCAATCAACATAACAAAAACAGATTATCTAGTCATTATCACATTGCTTTGTGTGGGAGCTTGCTGTGTGTGCCACATTACAACAGTGACTGCACTCCAAAAGTACTTCATTGGCTGTAAAGCGTTTTGAAACGCCCGGTGGTCATGAAAGGGGCTATATAAATGCAAGTCGATGAAGTACTTTTGAAGTGTAGTCACTGTTGTAATGTAGGAAAATACAACTGCACTAGATTGTGAACAATCTGGCAGCCATTCTGAATGTTACCAATGCACAGGAGCATCAATTCCATGGTTTTGTGGTTTCCCTTTTCCATGACAACTTAATGTTTTCTTTTGAAATATGAGAATCCCTGTGGAGATGGGTGCAATACGAATGTAGTCGGTGTTTTCAATTTTTGAACGGTGCTGTTTGCTGACTACCTGTGCAGAGATTTGTTTTAAATACATTCTCAACAATTTGAAATACTGAATAAAAATTGCAATTAATTTGCCATAATGACAGGAAAGGTGACGCCTGCTCTTTAAACACTACCTCAGCAACAACAGAGTTAGCTGTATTATGCCAATACACGAAGGTCACACAAATTCTACACAAATCAACTTTATATATCAGGCGGTGAAATGCTTGGCTCACCAAAAATTTGTCACGATGCTTATTCTGCCACTCTTTTGTCCTCAGCCAGTGGGACAAACAGTGCATTCATGGGCAATGCCGTTTTTAATCTAATGCAGTCACTCAACCAAAACTTGCTTGCAACACAAAGCCCTGTGCTAATCTTGCTAGCCCCCAGCATAATTATCATCATTATTATGAACCTTCTGCGACTACTCTATTCATTGAGCTCAACAGAACATTTCACATTTCAGACCAAGAACAGAATTTTAAAAATTCATGTAATGAAATGCGCACAAAGAATTCTAATTTCTGTTCAGATTCAATGGGAAAACTAATAACTTTTATTTCTGAAACCAATACCAATCTTGTCCCCAAGGACAATGACGACTATTTTAATACAATAGGGGATGAAAATTAAAACCTTCAGTTAATATTTCATAAAAATACATTACACACAGAATTCCAGACTACAGTACAGTGGCATTACCCAAAAAACCTCTGAAGCAATTTGTATGGACAAATATTAAGAAGGCAAAATATTTAATTACTATATATTTAATTACTATATAGTCGAGGTAAAGCATAGAACCCTGGGTGCTGCTCAATTCAGTATTCAATACTTTAATTACTTCATTACCCAGGCAAACAATGAAATGGTTAGTACTGCAATTTTCACAGCAGAACACTTCAAAGAAAACATTTTCTGGACTATGCTACTGTATCTTGTAGCAGTAAAAGTCTATTTTAAGTACTGTAGAGATAAAGGAGAGGAACAAAAACTAATAGTAACACTGCAGATGTAATAAATCTTCAGACACCATGTCATATTGCACTACAACCATCAAAGGGCATTGGAAAACATGCCGATGGCAAGAAATACAAGCAAAAAGAAAGCATCATATAAAGCACAAATTAGATACTTGAATGAATTTATGATAATGTAAATCAGTTGAGAAGATTAGAAAAACAATACTCTGTAATTCTTCTAAACCTTAGAAAGTTTGTTTTGTAAATAGCTTTCAGATATCAGTTAGCACCAAATATATATTCCAAACCCCGCTGGTGGATTAATTGGTAAATGAAGCACATATTACCCACTGCAAATTCTGGGCCTGACGGCAAACTGTCCATGTTCACCGTCATTACCACTCTGAAACTGACCGCAACTTCAGGATTTAGCACATGCACATCTAAACACAGAAATCTGAAATTGCGGGATCAGTCATTCACTGCTCCGACACTGGCTGCACTGTGGACCTCCGCCCCATTGTCGACAATCAGTGGAAACTGACAAAAATGCTGACTTTTCTGCACGAACATTGCTGTTAAATACCCCATTAAATGTTAAGCCTTGCTGGAATAGGTGTAACGGGGGTTTTAACTGCTAAACAAACGTAGGGCATGGAGGAGATTACAGAGATAGGGAGGGGGCGAGGGCCATGGAGGGATTTGTAAACGAGGTTGAGAATTTTGAAATCGAGGTGTTGCTTAACTGGGAGCCAATGAAGGTAGGCGAGCACAGGGAGTGATGGGTGAGCGGGACTCGGTGCAAGTTAGGACACGGGGCAGTGAGCACAGGAGATGATGAGTGAGCAGGACTAGATGCGAGTTAGGACATGGGGCAGCGAGCACAGGGGGTGATGGGTGAGCGGGACTCGGTGTGAGTTAGGACACGGGGCAGTGAGCACAGGGGGATGAGTGAGCGGGACTAGGTGCGAGTTAGGACATGGGGCAGCGAGCACAGGGGGTAATGGGTGAGCGGGACTCGGTGCAAGTTAGGACACGGAGCAGCGAGCACAGGGGGTGATGGGTGAGTGGGACTCGGTGCGAGTTAGGACCGAAGGAGGCCATGTTAGCCTTTAATAACTGGAGGACTGGAATAGAAAAGGAAGTTTTGGTCTCCTAATCTGAGGAAGGACGTTCTTGCTATTGAGGGAGTGCAGCGAAGGTTCACCAGACTGATTCCCGGGATGGCTGGACTGTCATACGGGGAGAGACTGGGTCAACTGGGCCTTTATTCACTGGAGTTTAGAAGGATGAGAGGACATCTCACAGAAACGTATAAGATTCTGGTGGGACTGGACAGGTTAGATGCAGGAAGAATGTTCCCAATGTTGGGGAAGTCTAGAACCAGGGGACATAGTCTTAGGATAAGGGGTAAGCCATTTAGGACTGAGATGAGGAGAAACTTCTTCACTCAGAGTTGTTAACTTGTGGAATTCCCTGCCGCAGAGAGTTGTTGATGCCAGTTCATTGGATATATTCAAGAGGGAGTTAGATATGGCCCTTACGGCTAAGGGGATAGAAACATAGAAACATAGAAAATAGGTGCAGGAGCAGGCCATTCAGCTCTTCTAGCCTGCACCGCCATTCAATGAGTTCATGGCTGAACATGAAACTTCAGTACCCCCTTCCTGCTTTCTCGCCATAACCCTTGATCCCCCGAGTAGTAAGGACTTCATCTAACTCCCTTTTGAATATATTTAGTGAATTGGCCTCAACTACTTTCTGTGGTAGAGAATTCCACAGGTTCACCACTCTCTGGGTGAAGAAGTTTCTCCTCATCTCGGTCCTAAATGGCTTACCCCTTATCCTCAGACTGTGACCCCTGGTTCTGGACTTCCCCAACATTGGGAACATTCTTCCTGCATCTAACCTGTCTAAACCCGTCAGAATTTTAAACGTTTCCATGAGGTCCCCTCTCATTCTTCTGAACTCCAGTGAATACAAGCCCAGTTGATCCAGTCTTTCTTGATAGGTCAGTCCCGCCATCCCGGGAATCAGTCTGGTGAATCTTCACTGCACTCCCTCAATAGCAAGAATGTCCTTCCTCAAGTTAGGAGACCAAAACTGTACACAATACTCCAGGTGTGGCCTCACCAAGGCCCTGTACAACTGTAGCAACACCTCCCTGCCTCTGTATTCAAATCCCCTCGCTATGAAGGCCAACATGCCATTTGCTTTCTTAACCGCCTGCTGTACCTGCATGCTAACCTTCAATGACTGATGTACCATGACACCCAGGTCTCGTTGCACCTTCCCTTTTCCTAATCTGTCACCATTCAGATAATAGTCTGTCTCTCTGTTTTTACCACCAAAGTGGATAACCTCACATTTATCCACATTATACTTCATCTGCCATGCATTTGCCCACTCACCTAACCTATCCAAGTCACTCTGCAGCCTCATAGCATCCTCCTCGCAGCTCACACTGCCACCCAACTTAGTGTCATCTGCAAATTTGGAGATACTGCATTTAATCCCCTCGTCTAAATCATTAATGTACAATGTAAACAGCTGGGGCCCCAGCACAGAACCTTGCGGCACCCCACTAGTCACTGCCTGCCATTCTGAAAAGTACCCGTTTACTCCTACTCTTTGCTTCCTGTCTGACAATCAGTTCTCAATCCACGTCAGCACACTACCCCAAATCCCATGTGCTTTAACTTTGCACATTAATCTCTTGTGTGGGACCTTGTCGAAAGCCTTCTGAAAGTCCAAATATACCACATCAACTGGTTCTCCTTTGTCCACTTTACTGGAAACATCCTCAAAAAATTCCAGAAGATTTGTCAAGCATGATTTCCCTTTCACAAATCCATGCTGACTTGGACCTATCATGTCACCTCTTTCCAAATGCACTGCTATGACATCCTTAATAATTGATTCCATCATTTTACCCACTACTGAGGTCAGGCTGACCGGTCTATAATTCCCTGTTTTCTCTCTCCCTCCTTTTTTAAAAAGTGGGGTTACATTGGAGTGGAGGGTAGCCATAGGAACTGATCCATAGTCAATGGAATGTTGGAAAATGACTGTCAATGCATCCGCTATTTCCAAGGCCACCTCCTTAAGTACTCTGGGATGCAGTCCATCAGGCCCTGGGGATTTATCAGCCTTCAATCCCATCAATTTCCCCAACACAATTTCCCGACTAATAAAGATTTCCCTCAGTTCCCCCTCCTTACTAGACCCTCTGACCCCTTTTATATCCGGAAGGTTGTTTGTATCCTCCTTAGTGAATATCGAACCAAAGTACTTGCTCAATTGGTTTGCCATTTCTTTGTTCCCCGTTATGACTTCCCCTGATTCTGACTGCAGGGGACCTATGTTTGTCTTTACTAACCTTTTTCTCTTTACATATCTATAGAAACTTTTGCAATCCGCCTTAATGTTCCCTGCAAGCTTCTTCTCGTACTCCATTTTCCCTGCCCTAATCAAACCCTTTGTCCTCCTCTGCTGAGTTCTAAATTTCTCCCAGTCCCCGGGTTCGCTGCTATTTCTGGCTAATTTGTATGCCACTACCTTGGCTTTAATACTATCCCTGATTTCCCTAGATAGCCACGGTTGAGCCACCTTCCCTTTTTTATTTTTACGCCAGACAGGAATGTACAATTGTTGTAATTCATCCATGCGGTCTCTAAATGTCTGCCATTGCCCATCCACAGTCAACCCCCTAAGTATCATTCGCCAATCTATCCTAGCTAATTCACGCCTCATACCTTCAAAGTTACCCTTCTTTAAGTTCTGGACCATGGTCTCTGAATTTACTGTTTCATTCTCCATCCTAATGCAGAATTCCACCATATTATGGTCACTCTTCCCCAAGGGGCCTCGCACAATGAGATTGCTAATTAATCCTCTCTCATTACACAACACCCAGTCTAAGATGGCCTCCCCCCTAGTTGGTTCCTCAACATATTGGTCTAGAAAACCATCCCTTATGCACTCCAGGAAATCCTCCTCCACCGTATTGCTTCCAGTTTGGCTAGCCCAATCTATGTGCGTATTAAAGTCACCCATTATAACTGCTACACCTTTATTGCATGCACCCCTAATTTCCTGTTTGATGCCCTCCCCAACATCCCTATTACTGTTTGGAGGTCTGTACACAACTCCTACTAACGTTTTTTGCCCTTTGGTGTTCTGCAGCTCTACCCATATAGATTCCACATCATCCAAGCTAATGTCTTTCCTAACTATTGCATTAATCTCCTCTTTAACCAGCAATGCTACCCCACCTCCTTTTCCTTTTATTCTATCCTTCCTGAATGTTGAATACCCCTGAATGTTGAGTTCCCAGCCCTGATCATCCTGGAGCCACGTCTCCGTAATCCCAATCACATCATATTTGTTAACATCTATTTGCACAATTAATTCATCCACCTTATTGCGGATACTCCTTGCATTAAGACACAAAGCCTTCAGGCTTGTTCTTTTAACACCCTTTGTCCTTTTAGAATTTTGCTGTACAGTGGCCCTTTTTTTTTTCTTTGCCTTGGGTTTCTCTGCCCTCCACTTTTCCTCATCTCCTTTCTGTCTTTTGCTTTTGCCTCCTTTTTGTTTCCCTCGGTCTCCCTGCATTGGTTCCCATCCCCCTGCCATATTAGTTTAAATCCTCCCCAACAGCACTAGCAAACACTCCCCCTACGACATTGGTTCCGGTCCTGCCCAGGTGCAGACCGTCCGGTTTGTACTGGTCCCACCTCCCCCAGAACCGGTCCCAATGCCCCAGGAATTTGAATCCCTCCCTGCTGCACCACTGCTCAAGCCACGTATTCATCTGCGCTATCCTGCGATTCCTACTCTGACTAGCACGTGGCACTGGTAGCAATCCCGAGATTACTACTTTTGAGGTCCTACTTTTTAATTTAGCTCCTAGCTCCTTAAATTCGTTTCGTAGGACCTCATCCCTTTTTTTACCTATGTCGTTGGTACCAATGTGCACCACGACAACTGGCTGTTCTCCCTCCCATTTCAGAATGTCCTGCACCCGCTCCGAGACATCCTTGACCCTTGCACCAGGGAGGCAACATACCATCCTGGAGTCTCGGTCGCGGCCGCAGAAACGCCTATCTATCCCCCTCACCATTGAATCCCCGATCACTATTGCTGTCCCACTCTTTTTCTTGCCCTCCTGTGCAGCAGAGCCAGCCACGGTGCCATGAACTTGGCTGCTGCTGCCCTCCCCTGATGAGTCATTCCCCTCAACAGTACTCAAAACGGTGTATCTGTTTTGCAGGGGGATGACCGCAGGGGACCCCTGCACTACCTTCCTTGCACTACTCTTCCTGCTGGTCTTCCATTCCCTATCTGGCTGTGGACCCTTTCCCTGCGGTAAGACCAACTCACTACACGTGATACTCACGTCATTCTCAGCATCGTGGATGCTCCAGAGTGAATCCACCCTCAGCTCCAATTCCGTAACGCGGACAGTCAGGAGCTTGAGGTGGACACACTTCCCGCACACGTAGTCGTCAGGGACACCGGAAGTATCCCTGAGTTCCCACATGGTACAGGAGGAGCATAACACCCGACCGAGCTCTCCTGCCATGACTGAACCCTTAGATACACTTAAATTGGCAACAACAATGTTAAAAGTTACTGACTAATATAAGAAGAAAAATAAAAACTACTCACCAATCATCAGCCAATCACTTACTCCCTATGCTGTGACGTCACCTTTGTTTCTTTCTTTGCCTTCTCCCTGTAGCTGCACCGGCACGCCTCTCGCCGACCCCGGACTCGCGCTGCTCCGAGCTCCCGCCTCCTCGACTGACTGCTCGAACTGCTCGACTCCCGCTGGCCTTTATAGGCCTCTCGCCGACCCCGGACTCGCGCTGCTCCGAGCTCCCGCCTCCTCGACTGACTGCTCGAACTGCTCGGCTACCGCTGGCCTTTATAGGCCTCTCGCCAACCCCGGACTCGCGCTGCTCCGAGCTCCCGCCTCCTCGATCTCCCGCTGGGCCTTTTATAGGCCGCTCCCGCCTCTCACCAACTGCCGCTGACTCTCGATCTCCCGCTGGGCCTTTATAGGCCGCTCGCGCCTCTCACCAACTGCCGCTGGCTCTCGATCTGCCGCTGGGTCTTTATAGGCCGCTCCCGCCTCTCACCAACTGCCGCTGGGATCAAGGGGTATGGAGAGAAAGCAAGAAAGGGGTACTGAGGGAATGATCAGCCATGATCTTATTGAATGGCGGTGCAGGCTCGAAGGGCCGAATGGCCTACTCCTGCACCTATTTTCTATGTTTCTATGTTCTAGTCCTGAAAAACTAATTTTTATATTTGTAGACTGTCAAATTTATCCATTATGATAAAAAAATGTAAAAATTTAAAATTAAAAAAAATTTAACCTTTGTCACGATCTTTATTTTGTTCTCTTAACATTTTTAAGAAGTCCGGATAAAAACAGCTTCTCATTTCCTGGTTTGCTGTCTGCGAGTATTCTTCAATGTGATAGTCTACATAGACAGCTTGTTGACGTCACAACAGCATCGCCATAGAAATCCTTTATTTACACTACTGCAGTCAATTACACGTCAAAAAAGGCAAACTTCTCATAACAGAGTTGGAGTGATCACTTTGGAAGCATTCTTCGGGGCCAGTTGCAAGCGCCTTTGCTTCGTCGCTGACTGTAAATTAAGGAGCATAGCCACAAGTTTGATTTCTGGTTGATAGCAAATTAGCTGATCTGAGCGGGCTGGAAACAGGACACTAAAATTGACCAGCAACCCCTTATGCTAGGGAGCAGGGACTTAGGGCCAAATCAACCAGGGTTTCTCTTCCAATCGCTCACGAATGACCCGTGCTGGAAAAGTAAGAGGATATCAGCCGAGAACGGGACTATGCTTAGCTGCAATACTTCGCACAATTGAATAACCTGTCAAAACCTATCAAGGTTAGAAACATAGAAAATAGCTGCAGGAGTAGACCATTTGGCCCTTCGAGCCTACACCACCATTCAATATCATGCAACTTCAGTACCCCATTTCTGCTTTCTCTCCATACCCCTTGATCCCTTTAGCCGTAAGGGCCACATCAAACTCCCTTTGAACTATATCTAACGAACTGGCCTCAACAACTCTCCGGTAGAGAATTCCCCAGGTTCACAATTCTCTGA
This sequence comes from Pristiophorus japonicus, assembly GCF_044704955.1. Classification (NCBI taxonomy): domain Eukaryota; kingdom Metazoa; phylum Chordata; class Chondrichthyes; family Pristiophoridae; genus Pristiophorus; species Pristiophorus japonicus. The sequence continues at coordinate 173,187,096 of NC_091985.1, forward strand.
AAGAAGAAGTTTCTCCTCATCTCAGTCCTAAATGGCTTACCCCTTATCCTTTGACTGTAACCCCTGGTTCTGGACTTCCCAAACATCGGGAACATTCTTCCTGCATCTAACCCGTTCAATCCCGTCAGAATTTTATATGTTTCTATGAGATCCCCTCTCATTCTTCTAAATTCCAATGAATATAAGCCTAGTCGATCCAGTCTTTTTTCATAGGTCAGTCCTGCCATCCCGGGAATCAGTCTGGTGAACCTTCACTGCACTCCCTCAATAGCAAGAATGTCCTTCCTCAGATTAGGGGACCAAAACTCTGCACAATATTCAAGGTGTGGCCTCACCAAGACCCTGTACAACTGCAGTAAGACAGACCTGCTCCTATACTCAAATCCTCTCGCTAGGAAGGCCAACATGCCATTTGCCTTCTTCACCACCTGCTGTACCTGCATGCCAACTTTCAATGACTGATGTACCATGACACGCAGGTCACGTTGCACCTCCCCTTTTTCTAATCTGCCACCATTCAGATAATATTCTGCCTTCCTGTTTTTGCCAGCAAAGTGGATAACTTCACATTTATCTACATTATACTGCATCTGCCATGCATTTGCCCACTCACCTAACCTGTCCAAGTCACCCTGCAGCCTCTTCGCATCCTCCTCACAGCTCACACTGCCACCCAGCTTAGTGTCATTTGCAAACTTGGAGATATTACATTCAATTCCTTCGTCTAAATCATTAATGTATATTGTAAGCAGCTGGGGTCCCAGCACTGAACCTTGCAGTACCCCACTAGTCACTGCCTGCCATTCTGAAAAGGACCCGTTTATTCCCACTCTCTGCTTCCTGTCTGCCAACCAGTTCTCTATCCACGTCAATACATTACCCCCAATACCATGTGCTTTAATTTTGCACACTAATCTCTTGTGTGGGAACTTGTCAAAAGCCTTTTGAAAATCCAAATACGCCACATCCACTGGTTCTCCCTTGTCCACTCTACTAGTTCCATCCTCAAAAAATTCTAGATGATTTGTTTAGCATGATTTCCCTTTCATAAATCTATGCTGACTTGGACCAATCCTGTCACTGCTTTCCAAATGCGCTGCTATTACATTTTTAATAATTGATCCCAACATTTTCCCCACTACCGATATCAGGTCTATAATTCCCTGTTTTCTCTCTTCCTCCCTTTTTTTAAAAAAGTGGGGTTACATTAGCTACCCTCCAATCCATAGGAACTGATCCAGAGTCTATAGAATGTTGGAAAATGATCACCAATGCAGCCACTATTTCTAGGCCCACTTCCCTAATTACTCTGGGATGCAGAGTATCAGGCCCTGAGGATTTATCGGCCTTCAATCCTATCAATTTCCCGAACACAATTTCCTGACTAATAAGGATTTCCTTCAATTCCTCCTTCTCACCAGAACCAAAGTATTTGTTCAATTGGTCTGCCATTTCTTTGTTCCCCATTATAAATTCACCTGATTCTGACTGCAAGGGACCTACATTTGTCTTCACTAATCTTTTTCTCTTCACATATCTATAGAAGCTTTTGCAGTCAGTTTTTATGTTCCCAGCAAGCTTCCTCTCATACTCTATTTTCCCCCTCCTAATTAAACCCTTTGTCCTCCTCTGCTGAATTCTAAATTTCCCCCAGTCCTCAGTTTTGTTACTTTTTCTGGGCCAATTTATATGCCTCTTCCTTGGATTTAACACTATCCCTAATTTCCCTTGCCACCTTCCACATTTTATTTTTACTCCAGACAGGGATGTACAATTGTTGAAGTTCATCCATGTGATCTTTAAATGTCTGTCATTGCCCGTCCACCGTCAACCCTTTAAGTATCACTCACCAGTCTATCCTAGCCAATTCATGTCTCATACCATCGAAGTTATCTTTTCTTAAGAGCAGGGCCCTCGTCTCTGAATTAACTGTCACTCTCCATCTTAATGAAGAATTCTACTATATTATGGTCACTTTGCCCCAAAGGGGCCTCGCACAACAAGATTGCTAATTAATCCTCTCTCACTACACATGACCCGGTCTAGGATGGCCTGCTCTCTCGTTGGTTCCTCGACATATTGGTCGAGAAAACCATCCCTTATACACTCCAGGAAATCCTCCTCCACCGTATTGTTACCAGTTTGGTTAGCCCAATCTATATGTAGATGAAAGTAGCCCATGATAACTGCTGTACCTTTATTGCACGGATCCCTAATTTCCTGTTCGATGCCATCCCCAACCTCACTTCTACGGTTCACACAAGGTACCCCAGCACAAATCAGTACCTTGAGGTTCTGCAGACCTTCAGGAACTATGGGCTCAATTTTCCCCAAAGCTGTGTTTTTGGCATACTTGAAGAATTACGCCGTTTTTTTGGGACCCAAATAAATAAAAATAAACATCCAAGTTTCCCCGTTGGAATTCTCCATTTTGGCGCCGCCTAGCCTGTCCTTCAGTTTTGTGGGTGGAGCCTAAGATCTGCACCACCAGGGACACACTGCGGGCTGAGGATGGAAAGTGGGACATACAGCCAGCTCACAGCAACCTGCTCAAGCACATTACACCTTGCAGCAACTTACCTCCATTAAATTATTGAAGTGTAATGACAAAAGTCTATCTCCCCCTCTCCTCCCTCCCCGGTGCCGGTCCCCACTCCTATCCCTGGCAGAATCGCCTCCCGGTCCTCGCTCCCATCCCTGGCTAAATGGCCTCCCTGTCCCGGTCCCCGCTCGTACCCTAGGCCGAATGCCCTCCTCCCTCCCGGTACCTGCTCCTAACAATGCCTGAAAGGCTTCTCCACCCTCCCTCTCCTGCTGTTGTCCAGGCTCTGGAACTGCATCTACTGCGCTGATTTACTTACCTGCGTCAATTTTCTTAACTCACGAGAAGGTTTTTCCACAGAGGCCACATATGCCATCCTAAGAAAAATTGGAGTAAATCGGAGTTGGTCAAACTTGCTTAAATGGCCAGAATTGGCACTGACGGTAGGTTACACCCACTATATGACAAAAACAAAGCGAACCTAAAAAAATCATAACTCAGTTGCGCTGGCGCACATTGATCAGGGAAACTTGTATTTTTTAAATTTAGGCCAAAAAAGTGGAGTGCGCCAAAAAAATGCCGCAAATCGAAAATTGAGCTCTATGACACTATACAAGGTCACGAGAGCCGCTCAACTAAATTACTGCTTTGTTACTTACTGCCAAACATTATCCCATGTGTAGTCAGCAGGAATGAAAGTGGTCCCAAATGAACAAGGAAACCTGATAAAGCTACTCTTATGACATTGTCCATTGAAGAAAAGATTGTTCAGTTGGCAAAATCATCATGCACAGAGGTCAAGCATTTCTGATGCCTTTCTGCTTCATTATAGTTAATCCACTATTAGATGCAACATTTAAATACTAGTTTTACTTTGCACAGATTAATAGTAACCATAACAAGCCCCTTACATGCACAATGTTCTGAAGCTTGCCCTCAGCACTACGTTTTTGGTGCCGTTTGGGTATAATATAAAAATGGTCTTTCCTATAAAAATTGTCCGTTTAGAATCCCGTGTGTCTAAACACTTCAAAGCATGTAAATATAGAGAGGCATCCAAAAATAATCATAATTTGCCTTGGGGGAAACATAGCATTGCTTGTTGCAGCAGATATTTGCCAGAGTTGTGCAATTGTAAAATTACCCACCGGTTATGCACACTCGGATTTTAAATGCATCAGTATAAGTCCGTTACTGACTGCACCATGTATGTATTCAAACAAACCAACTTTTCATACTTAATAAACAGGACATTTTCAGGGGTGCTCAGGTCCAAACTTTCAGATTAGGATCAGACCATGCAGACCAGCACAGGAAGTAGCAACTATCATTTTGAGTTGGAACCCACATGTTCCTCAATAATGTAGATAAAACCACTGAGTAGTCCTTATAGTTTCACGTGTGCTGAGCAACAGCCACCAGATGGGCACAAGATCAATAATTTCCCTGTTCTACACAAGACGCATGCAGAGTGCACTGACGTCTGAATTTCCACCACTCATTCCTATGGCTCGGTCTTCATTATGGTCGTCCTCTATATTATGCTACCTCTCCATCAGTTTGTCACTTTGCAGTACTTTTAAACCATCTTTCACTCAAAAGGCTTTCCTTGACATCCATACTGAAGCATTTAAAGGGAGGTTAGATAAGGATATGAGGGAGAAGGAAACAGAGGGTTATGCTGATAGTTAGATAGGAAGGATGGGAGGAGGCTCAAGTGGAGCATAAACTTCAGCATGAATTGGTTGGGCCAAATGGCCTGTTACTGTGCTGTATATCCTACGTAATCCTATGTAATATTTGTTTCCTTCTATCCATTCCTTTCTCAGAGTTTCGGAGCTTAAGGAGCGGCTGGAGTCACTGCAGTGCATCCAGGAGTTTCCTCGAATGTAGGTTGCGGGATATGGTCACTCCACAGCTACAGAAGGTGCAGGTGGTGAGGGAATGGGTGTCTAGTGTGGGAATCCCCCAAGCCAGTGGCACTCGCTAACTGGTTTTCAGTTTTGAATACTGGGGTGGGTGACCTCTCCTTGGAGGAATGCAGTAAAAATCAAACCACTGACATCACCATAATTCAGGTACAAACTCACATATTCCAGAGAAGGGAAAAGATAAAGCATTCAAAGCTAAAGTGTCCTGGATGACAAACAAAATAAAATGTAAAATAAATCAGAAAAAGGAGGATTATGACAGATGTCAGGAGCAAGATTTAGTTACTAACCAGGAGGGAATTGAAAAAGTTAATATGGAGGCAAAGAGAAGTTACAAGAAAAGATTAGCAAGCAACATTATTTTGAACCTCAAAACATTTTAAACATTAAGTGTAGGCAGTTAGCGAGGCAAAATGCTGGGCCTATTAAGGACCCAAAAGGCAATCTTCATGTAGAGACAGAGGAAATGGCAAAAGTATTAAATGAGTACTTTGCATCTGTCTTCACAAAAGGAAGCAAATGATGTGAAGGTTACACTAAAAGAGGAGAGGGAAGTTATGGACAGGATAATAATAGATAGAAAAGACGTACTTTTAAAATATTAGCATTGCAAAAAGTTGGTAAGTCACCTGGTCCAGATGGAATGCATCCTAGTTTGCTGAAAGAAGTAAAGGTAGAAATAGCAGAGGCATTGGTCACAACCTTTTGATCCTCATTGGATACAGGAGTAGTGCCAGAGGACTGGAGGGTTGCTGATGTTATACCACTGTTCCAGAAAGGGGAGTGGGATAAACCAGGAAACTACAGGTCGGTCAACCCAACGTCGGTAGTGGGGAAATTATTGGAAACCATTATTAGGGACAAAATAAACTTTCATTTGGAAAAGCATGGGTTAATCAAGGAGAGCTAACATGGATTTGTTAAAGGTAAACTGTGTATAACTAACTTTACTGAATTATTTGATGAGGTAACAGAAAAGGTTGATTAAGGTAATGCAGTAGATGTATGTATGGACTTTCAGGATGCATTCGATAAAGTGCCACACAGGAGGCCTATTAAGAAGATGGAAGCTCATGGAATTAAGGGGAAAGTACTGGTGTGGATACAAAATTGGCTCAGTGACAGGAAGCAAAGGGTGGCAGTGGATGGATGTTTTTCAGTCTGGGAGATGGTTTGCAGTGGTGTTTCCCCAAGTGTCAGTTTTGGATCCATTACACATTTCTATTTTGATAAACGACCTAGATTCCAGGTAGGAATCAGCGTTATAAAGTTTGATGATACGAAACTTGGCAAAGTAGAATATCATGATGGTTAGTTATAGGGTTCAGCATGACAGACAGGATGTGAAATGGGTAGAAGCATGGCAGATGGAGTTCAATGTGGAAAAGTTGGAAGTGAGGCACTTTGGGAGGACTAATATGGAAAGACAGCATACTATAAGTGGCACGTTTTTGAAAAGTGTAGATGAACAGAGAGATCTTGTTGCCCATATACACAAATCCTTAAAGGTGACATGACAAGTTGATGAGGTAGTTAAAAAGCATATGGGTTACTTGGGTTTATAAACAGAGGCATTGAATATAAAAGCAAAGAGATCTTGCTGGAACTTTATAATCACTGGTTAGGCCTCAGCTGGAGTATTGTGGACAATTCTGGGTGCCACACACCAGGAAAGATGTAAAGGCCTTAGGAAGGGTACAAAGGAGGTTTACCAGGATGTTACCAGGAATGAGGGACTTTGATTATGAGGAGAGGTTGGGAAAGTTAGGACAGTTCTCCTTGAAACAAAGGAGGTTAAGACATGACCTAATAGAGGTTTTCAAGATGATGAGAGGTTTTGATAGAGTAAATAGGGGAAAAAAATACTCCCTCTGGTGAGTGGGTCAATAAGTAGAGGTCACAGATTCAAAATCATTGGAAAAAGATATAGAGGGGAGATATGGAGAAATGTTTTTCACTCAGAGTTGTCAGGATCTGGAACACTATCTGAAAAGGTGATGGCAATTGATTCCATAAATAATTTTAAAATGGAGTTGAACAAGTACTTGAAGAGGAACTTACAGGGTTACGGACAAAACGTGAGGATATGGGACTAAGCACGACTGCTCTTTCAAAGAATCAACACAAGCGCAAAAGGTCAAATGTCCTCCTTCTGCGCTGTCAGTTTCTATGATTCTAAGTATCTCTGCTATCTTTCCCCGAACTTCTTTTAATATGTGCGGATGCAATCCAGAGATTTTAAGTTTGATTCATTTATCAATTATCCCCTCCCCCCCCTTCTCTCTTAAATATCTTTATATATTTTTAGATCTCTTATAAATGTCATGTCCACCATTTTAGTGTCTCTGGTAAATTCGGAGGCAAAATAATTAATTAATAATTCTGCCATTTCGCTATCATTACCTGAGAGTCTATCGTGTGCATCCAAGTAGCCCGATCCCTAGCCTGATTTTTCTTTTGTTCTTTGTGTATCTGCAGAATATTTTACTATTTCTTTTCATATTCCTTGATAGTTTAATTTTGCAGTGTCTCTGGCTTCCTAATTTTTTCCCCCCACTTATTTCCTAAACTTTTTGCGTTCTCTTTCATCATCCTCTGCTTTGTTATCCAAGTACACAATGTTTCCCACTGTTCTTTTTGTCAGTAAATATTTCCAGTTTATTTTCCCTACTACCATTCCTATCCCTTCAAAATGAGCTTTTTTTCCAATTTATTACTTTGGTCTTACTTATCTCATTTATCTAAATTTATGATTTGATTTGTGACAGAATTCTGTTCAACACAGTGTGTAGAGAAGTAAAATCAAAGTTGAATAACTCCTTCCACAGCATGTGGAGGAAAACTAGAGCAACTTGATAACACAACAGTCCAATTCCCATCCGAACCGTGTATTAAATCTGGCAACACGATATTCTATACAACACTAGCACTCATCCAATATTTGAACTTTATTTCTAAGTTGTTTTCTTAAAATAATTCAACTTTGTCATATTTAAATCAGAAAGTGAAAATGAAATATAAAACATTTTATCTGCATCATTATGGCTGAGTCACTTTATTAATGTCCATTTTCCAACCTGCCATACAAGATAAAACTAGTACTTAACAGGTTCACTTTACTCCAACATAAAATTATACCACCAATCATCAATGCTAATATAACACATCAATCAATGGATCCACTTTAGCAGAGTTTCAGCCAACATTAAACACTTTTTATGGTCATCATGCATATAATCTGTGATAAGCTAACAGATAGCAAACAATTTAAATACAGGTCAGTAAATTCAGGCTAATTAAAACCAAAATTAAATACAAAAAATAATTATATGCATTACTGACTTTGTTTTGATTCCATAGTGATAGAGACAGTAGATCAGAATATTTTTGTCTTACAAGAGACTTTTCATAACAATAGTTGAAAGTTATTCTATAAAGATTTTTAACTGCGAGAACATTAAGATTCAATTGCCAGCAAACACCTCAAAATACAATATTTTTCAAATTAAGTGAGGAAGTGTTACAGGTAAATTTGATTTTGATTTTCACACCCGAGGAGTTATTTCTCTTTTTAAAAAGTCGTATCAACTGTAACCATGTCGTTCCTTGGCGGCAGCGGCAGCCGCCTCCCTGCAGTAAATCAGCACAGTGACAATTTAGTTCTGTCCACATTTATTTTAATGTACCGTGCAAAATAAACTTCCAGCTCATAGGAAATGATGTCTCGTAGATTGTTATAACCTTAAACGGATTCCCTAACAATTTATAATAAACTTTTATTTACATTTTCAGAGCTTTATTGAAGTAATAAAACCCTTGATCGTAAAGCCAACTCCTGTTGCTAAAGCCATCAAGGTTTTCTTCATGAAACTGCATCATTTGACAGGAAGAGACAATTTTCATATGACATCAGATGAACCCCATTATTCACCCTGCCCAGAGAACTGAGAAATACTGCTTTACAGAGACGCAACAGTTAGACTTTGCACCATCAGGGTGTGTGTCAACCAAAGCATTGCTCAAAGACCTACCTACACTTGCAAAGTAGGCATTTCAGTGGGAAAGATCAAGATTTGATACTTATATTCATGGAATTGTCATCGTGTGTTGACCTGCTCAAGCATTTTTTGATTAGTTTTAGTAATACAACAGCACAGCATGCTTATTTGATGAAAACATCGGCTGGAAATTTCTTTACTTGGGCGGGTCGGGTGCAGGCGCTCGACATGCCGCGTCGGGACCCCATTCTTCATTTCATCCCGCTGCTCAGAGCAACATTCCCTTAATGGCGCCTATTAAGGCAGTCCTGTGCATTTCCCAGCCCTATAAATTTTGCAAGTCTGATGACGTCATCAATGACTTATTTCCAATTGGGATATTTAAAGGGCATTGCATTTGATCTAATAGTGTGCAGACGACACATTTCAGCATTTGTCTTGCTCAACCTTGCACACATGGCTGCACGGAGACCCAGGTTTCCCGATGATTCCCTACATATTCTTGTGGAGGGAGGCAGAGCACATAGGGAGGTCCTCTTCCCTTCTGATGGGTGCAAGAAACCTCCCCTGGAGACCAAAAGAGCCTGGCTAGAGATAGCAGAGGAGGGGAATAGCAGGGATGTGTGGAGGTGGATTTGGGTGCAATGCCGGAAGCAATTCAATAATCTCGTGAGATCAGGAAAGGTGAGTGCAAAACCACACTCATCCTCATCCCTAAGTATCTGTCAACATATCCCCATCACTCTGCCTTCCCAAGCTTACACCTACACATCATTACTCACACCAAAAGTATCTTGCACATCCACCCAGCTCATAATTACATCCCCATCTGACTAACCACCCCTCACACTCATTCTATTGCAATTATATCAAGTAACACACAAGGCCACTTTGCATTAGCACTTTGGTATTGATACCACACTCCCTCACATTCACCCATGTAACCCACACATTCCTTACACTCATCTCTTCTTTCCCTCCTTGCAGGAGAAGAGAGCCCACAATGAGAGGAAGAGAACCTCCATCATTTGCCACATTGACTCCAGCAGAGGAGGTTGCCTTGAAGGTCTCAGGAATTGCAGAGCAGCTAGCGATGGGAGACACCTCAGCAACCTGGTGACAGAATTGCATCTCATGCAGTCACATGGCATACAGCAGTCACTCATATGGGGACTGATATCAGCAGCCAGTGAGTGTTCATCATGTGCATGATGGTATCATTACCCATCCTGGATATGACATTTCTAAATCATTTCTTTACTCTCCAACAGGTCCACCAAGAGCCCCCATCACAGTATTTTGAAGGTGTAATGCAGGAAGTTAAGTAAATCTGGTCATGATGAGGCTATCCTTGGCCTCCCAGGCAGCAATGTACTTGGGTCGGCATCTGGACCTCAGGTTCCTCCTGCTCCTCAACCAAATAGGCTGTGCGCTCTGTGCCTTGCTCCTCATGCAGTGCTAATCCTCGTTGCTGCGCTATGTTGTGCAGCGCTCAGCAAACGACCACGATTCTGGAGATTCGGGCTGGTGCGTACTGAAGGGCTCTTCCAGATCTGTCAAGGCAGCTGAAGCGCATTTTCAGCATGCCTATTGTTTGCTCTATGAAACATCTGGTAGAGATGTGACTGTCATTAGAACACTCCTCGGCCTCAGTACATGGCCTCCTCATGGGTGTCCTGAGCCATGTCTTCAGTGGATAGCCCTGGTCTCCAAGTGGCCACCCAGTAAGTGTGTTTGGCGGTGCGAAGAGATGAGGGAGGGTGGACTGGCACAGCACGAAAGAGTTATGACAGCTGCCAGGGAATTTGGCGCGCACATGATTGATGATCTTCCTATGGTTGTAGACCAGTTGCACACTGAGGGAGTGGAAGCCCCTGCGGTTGGCAAATGCTCCTGGGTGATAATGGGGATGCCCTGATGGCCAGATGTGTGTAGTCAATGACTCCCTGCACCTGTGGAAAGCCAGCCAAAGCCACAAAGCCCAGCACCCGCTCAGTTGCAATGGTGTCATTAGTGGCAAAGTTGATATAATTGGCTGACTTGTCAAACAGGACATTGGTGACCTGTGAGATGCATCTGTGGGTGGCCGATTGCGAGATGCCACAAATGTCTGCTACAGATCCCCAGAAGGAGCCTGTGGCAAAGACGTTGAGGGCACTGGTGACTGACAGCCATGGTAAGGTCTGTCCACCAGATCCTCTGGGCTGCAGGTTGCAAGCTGCAAATGTCTGCGTGACCTGGTGTGATAGCCTGAGCCTCCTTTGGTACTGCTGCTCAATCATGTTGAGGAAGCTCATCCTCTCTACTCGTATACCCTGTGTTGGGGGTATCGCCTACAGCGCAGTGCAGCCCTGCTGATGCCCTCTGTCCTGTGGAGCATCAGGTCATTGAGGAGAAGGTTGGTAATAGGTAGTAGAAATGAAGAGAGAGTGGTTTCCGAATTTGCAGAAAAAGACTTGCAAAGTCTAGACACCTAAATCTGTGTTGAAAATACACTCAGCAACATAATTTTCCTTGGGAAAGTAAGCAGGTGTCAGTATTTATTGTGCTTTCCATGCTCTGCATTAATGACCTCGATCAATGGTCAAGAACTTCCACCTCAGGCTTCAGAGAAGTTCACCAGGTTGAGTCCTGAGATGAAGGGGTTGTCTTGTCAAGAAAGGTTGAGCAGGTTGGGCCTATACCCCTTGGAGTTTAGATGAATGAGAGGTGATCTTATTGAAACATAAGATTCTGAGGGGGCTTGACAGGATAGATGCAGAGAGGATGTTTCCCTTTGTTGGGGAATCTAGAACTAGGGGCATAGTTTCAGAATTAGGGGTCGCCCATTTAAAACTGAAATGTGGAGGAATTTCTTCTCTCAGAGGGTCGTTAATCTTTGGAATTCTCTACCCCAGAAAGTTGTGGAGGCTGGGTCTTGAATATATTTAAGGTAGAGAGAGACAGATTTTTGAACAATAAGGGAATAAAGGGTTATGGGGAGCCGGCAGGGAAGTAGAGTTGAGCCCAAGATCAGATCAGCCATGATCTTAGTGAATGCCAGAGCAGGCTCGAGGGGCCAAATAGCCTTCTCCTGCTCCTATTTCTTTTGTTCTTATTCCGTTTTTATATTTCTTGCTAGTTTACTTATTTCTTTTTCCTTTTAATCATCATTTTTTGGGGCATCCTTTGCTGGTTTCTAAAACTTTCCCAATCCTCAGGCTTACTACTCTTCTTAGCAACATTATAAGCCTCTTTTAATCTAATACTACCTTTAACCTCTTTAGTTAGCCACAGATGGATCACTTTTCCCATGGAGTTTTTTATTTCTCACTGGAATGTATATTCATTGAGAATTATGAAATATTTCTTTAAATGTTCACCATTGCTTATCTACTGTCATAGCTTTTAATCTAATTTCCAAATCTACATTAGCCAACTCGCCCCCTCATACCTATATAATTGGCTTTATTTAAGTTTAAGCCTCTTGTTTCGGATTCAAGTAGGTCACTCTCGAACTCGATGTGAAATTCTATCATATTATGATCAGTTTATTTCAGGATCTCTTACTTCTTACTAATTAACTCTGTCTCATTACACAAGACAAGATCTATAATAGCTTGTTGCCTGGTTGACTCCACAACATATTGCTCTAGGAAACTGTCTCGAATGCATTCCATGATCTTGTCCTACAAATTGCCAATTTGATTTGTCCAGTCTATAAGAAGATTGAAGTCCCCCACAATTATTGCACTACCTTTGTTACAGGCTCCTCTTATTTCTTGATTAATACTCTGTCCAATGGTATAGCTACTGTTAGGTGAGCTATAAACTGCTCCCAGAGTTTTCTGCCCTTGTTATTTCTTATCTCCACCAATACTCATTTTACTTACTGCTCTTCCAAATTAAGATCCTTCCTCACTACTGTCCTTGTGTCATCCTGTATTATCAGAGCTACCCACCAACCCCCTTTTCCATTTTGTCTGTCTTTTCGTCAAGTACCTGGAATATTTAGTTCCTAACCTTGGTAACCATGCAGATTATCTGGTCATTATCACTATGCTGCTAGTGAGACGCAAATTAGCTGCTGCTTTTCCTACATTGCAACAGTGACCACACTTCAAAAGTACTTTGCTTCAAAAGTAAAGTACTTTGGGATTTTCTGGCGATGTGAAAGCACTATACAAATGTATGCCTTTCTTTCTTGCAAGTGTGGTGGTAAGGACTAAGTGGGAAGCAAAGCAAGTCTATTTAGGTGTTAAAGCAAGCGAGTCAGCGAAAATGATTATTTTAGCAGCAAGCCATCACTTTTGCGGGTTCTGCAATAAATCACAGCCCTTATTTTCCAGTGACCCTGATTATTAGACCATGCTTACTATAGTAGAAAATTAAATATTCCACTGTTCCACATCGTTAATGCAATTTATACAGCTTGCATGGCAGTGATTCCTTAAAAGTCAATTTTTCTCTGGATTGGGATTGCCATTAGCACACAAATTGCCATTTGCCATTCTAAAACCCTCAGCTGCTACTATCTGCCATCTTGAAAATTCCCCTAGTGTACAGCAGATACTAAATTCACAGAGCTGTTCAATCCTAAATGTATCTGTCAGAAATGAATTATGAAACTACTGTGGATATTTGGCTCCACAAGTCCACACAAAAGCAAATAAATTAGATTAGGTGACTAAATTTGCAATGGACTGCTGTGCAGAAAGAACCATCACTCTAGTTACATCCAGCAACCTGCGTGTGTGGTACGACCACTGTGTGGTACAGCACCCGAATATGGGAGATTTATGGCATTGGTACACAGACAAAGGAGTTCCAGCTGTGAGGTTACCAAAGCACATGAGAAATTGAGCCATAATTTCAGTGAAATAAATCAATGCAATTGCTGGTCCATTTCTATAAACAAAAAGGAAGAAAACACACAATAACAAACCAAGGCTTCAAACTAAATCTGTGGTACACATTTCAACAACTTTGCTGTTGCTGTAACAGAACCTCAATGGTGTTCCACCAATTCATTACATTAGTCATTACTGAAGCATGATTCATCAATTTACGCCTTGGATCCAATTCAAGAAAAATCAACCATGGTTTCAGTGTTCCTCACAATGTCAAGTGGGGAAGCAATCAGAAAAATATCCTTCAAGATACAATAACTGTAAATATCAGTAACTTTTAAGAGACACTTATTACCACACAGCACATTGGCTACATGCCAACAGGATTAAAAGCCCTCAGCAGAAATGTAACCTTGACCATACTGCTGCCTACTTCTAAAACTTTTTTTTAAAACTGAATGAAAGCTGGCCATCAGCAATAAAACAGCTGTAACAGCTGGTTACCTTATTCACAGGCTCTTGGGAAATACTCCAGCTATGTTTTTAAATCAATTCATATTCACAAGCGTGATCTTGAATGAATCTCAACCACAGCAAGCACAGGCAAAAATAATAAACACCGTTTGTGTTAACATGGCCCTCTACTTTTCAACATTTGCTCCCCTTTTCCCCTACAGCCAATTGCAGTCAAGAGGGTTGGTGGACGCCCAGCGATTCTGGCACTAGACTAGCAACCCAGATGTCATCAGTTCAAATTCAACCGTGGCAACTTGGTAATTACATAAGAACATAAGAAATATGAGCAGTAGGCCACCCAGCCCCTTGAGCCTGCTCCGCCATTTAATAAGATCATGGCTGATCTGATCATGGGCTCAGCTCCACTTCCCTGCCCGCTCCCCATAACTCTTTATTCTCCTATTGCTCAAAAAATCTGTCTATCGTTGCCTTAAATATATTCAATGACCCTGCCTCCACAGCTCTCTGGCAGTGAATTCCACAGATTTACAACCCTCAGAAGAAATTTCTCCTCATCTCAGTTTTAAATGGGCAGCCCCTTATTCTGAGACGATGTCCTCTAGTTTTAGTTTCCCGTACGAGTGGAAATATTCTCTCTGCATCCACCTTGTCGAGCCCCCTCATTATCTTATATCTTTCGATAAGATCACCTGTCATTCTTCTGCACTCCAGTGGGTATAGGCCCAACCTACTCAACCTATCTTCATAAGTCAACCCCCATATCTCCGGAATCAACCTAGTGAACCTTCTCTGAACAGCCTCCAATGCAAGTATATCCTTCCTTAAATAGGGAGACCAAAACTGTACGCAGTACTCCAGGTGTGGCCTCACCAATACCCTGTACAGTTTATAGCAAGACTTCCCTGCTTTTAACTCCATCCCCCTTGCAATAAAGGCCAACATTCCATTGGCCTTCCTGATTACTTGCTGTACCTGCATACGAACTTTTTGTGTTTCATGCACAAGAACCCACAGGTTTGCAATTTTTCTCCATTTAAATTATAATTTGCTTTTCTTTTTTTCTGCCAAAGTGGATAACCTCATATTTTCCCACACTATACTCCATCTGTCAAATTTTTGCCCACTCACTTAGCCTGTCTATATCCCTTTGCAGATTTTTTGTGTCCTCCTCACAATTTGCTTTCCCGCCCATCTTTGTATCAGCAAACTTGGCTACATTACACTTGGTCCGTTCATCCAAGTCACTAATATAGATTGTAAATAGTTGAGGCCCCAGCATCGATCCCTGTGGTACCCCACTAGTTACTGTTTGCCAACTGGAAAATGACCCATTTATCCCGACTCTGTTTTCTGTTAGTTAGCCAATCCTCTATCGATGCTAATATATTACCCCAACCCCGTGAACTTTTATCTTGTGCAGTAACCTTTTATGTGGCACCTTATCGAATGACTTCTGGAAATCCAAATACACCACATCCACTGGTTCCCCCTTATCCACCCTGCTCGTTACATCCTCAAAGAACTCCAGCAAATTTGTCAAACATGATTTCCCATAATTCAGTGACTCTGGTAAAGAAAAATGAAAGCTAACAAATTGTTATAAAAATCTAAGTGGCTCACTAGAGAAGGGACCGGCCACCTTTACCTGGTCTGCCAAATATGTGAATCCAGTCCCATATTGACACCTAATGCCCTTGAGGCAAATAGGGATGGGCAATATAATCTGCCTTGCTGATTCCCACAACTCAATTTGGTTCATTCGCCTTCAGTGTACAACTGTGTTGTTTCAAGCAGCCTGTAGAAGATGGCTGGTGACAACTAGTTCTTAACATTTCCCCTATTGGCTTGGCAACTCGCCGCAATGGCAATGGAAGGTCAGTAACTTTAGTTTGGCAGATAACAGGTGCAAATTCAATCTGTGGAAGGGTTTGTGTGTCTACTCCTCCCCTTCCTCTACACAGAAGCATTCCACACATCAAACTCCAAATCTCTGATAGGTTGATCATGTCAGTCAGCAAGCAAAGTGGAAACCACAGCCCCTAGTCAATATATAGTGGGCAAAGCAGTTCTTATGGTATCTTATGGGTTCTTTGCAATATGCTTCCCCCCCCCACCGCTTTTGCACATTCCATTTCCAAGTCTCGCTGGGTGGACTGGTTGCACTCACACGAGCCACCTACAGATTCTCCTTAAATTTATCACTTACCATGGACAACTAGACTGGGAGGTCCAGCAACACCCGTTTGTGTGAGCTACACCAACTAGATCAAATTAAATAATATCTGTTGTAATTAATTTACAAAGACAAGCAACACTTTACAGCATCAGAGTGAAACAAACCATTCAGCCCATCAACTATGCTGGTGTTTTTCTCTATGAGCCATCTAATCTAATCCCATTCTCCATAATGATTAATATTCCTCCATTTCAAGCAACTATCCAATTTCCTTTCAAATTATTCTATGGCGTATAATTCAATAATGGTTTGTGACATGTAAAGACATGTCTTCTAATCACCCCTTGAATTCTTTATGCTTACCTTAACTGTCCTGCCAGCCAAGGGAAACAATCTATCACTATTTACCCCATCATAACCCTTCATAATCTTGATGACCTCTCAACCAATTAGAAAATACATTCTCGTCTTCATTCCTTGCTAAACAATCTGTGTGGCACATTTTCCATTGCCTCCAAGCATTTCCTAGAATGGGGTGCCTAAAATGGTACAGAATACCCCAACTGCAGTCAAAACTTTGTATTCTATGCATACGTAGGGCAGATTTTGCTGAAAAAATAACTGTTTGAATGACTCACACATGAATGCACAAATCAAGCAACAACTTGGAGCGAGAAAGAGGGACTGGAGTGCATCATCACCTGTGGCAACCAAATTTTAATTTGAACCACGTCTAAAGTTTAATTTGTTTAAGTTTGTCGGTTTTAGTGCCCCCCTTCCCCCCCCCCCCCACCTTTTAGCCAGGGGACACTTGTATGTGTTTTTTTGGTGCCCTCAAAAAAAAAAAAGGGGGGCACTTGAAAAGTTCTTGGAGTGTGTCCCCACCTTTAATCAGGGGACACTTGACTGTTTCTACACAAAATAGTTGTAGCGAGAAAGAGATATTCCGATTTGCAAATTTGCGCAGCTCCGTTGTTAGCTTCGCGAAAACAGCATCTCGCCCGTAACTGCCACATGATTTTCATGTTGCTGCATTTGCACATTCATTGTCCATTAACTCACCACAGAAAGTAAAGTCTAGTAATTAACAGCGTAAGTTCTATTTTAACAAGATAATTGTTAATGACTGCACATAACCCCCACCCCTTGCCCAGAAGATAACCAATTCTAGGAATCTCATTCCTTCAGGTTGTGAATTGTTTTAGGAGATTTATAAAATGCCCCCCTCCAAAAAATATAATTTTCCTTTCTGTCTCTTTTTTCTCTCTTTCTTAATCCAGTCTTTCCTTCCTTCTCTTTCTGTACCCGAGTTAACAATAGCCTGGATGACATATGTTTTTTTTAAGTTACCGCCCGGGTTATTTTAGTCCAGTTCGGAGAAGCGGAGCTGTGCCAGAGGAGACTCTGGAGCAGGAGTCTGTCAGAGGACATCTACTGCAGCGCTCATGCGGGCGGTGGAACCACGACAGACATCTATTATCCCTCAGTCGGCGTTAAAAATGCCGCCCCAATGCTGCCTCTTTGCTGTCAGATGGCTTGCGCCACATCCTCCGTATTTAAGGTGAAGCCCAGTGAGACGTTCACCGTAGATCACTAGTCAATTCTGGAGGGGGTCCCAAATGTAATTGTGTAAAGACTGGTAATCTGATAAGTCTTAAATGAGAATAACACTAAGAGGCCCAATGGTTTTCACTTTACTGATATACAAGTCTTATTTGTTTATTTGCTATAAATGATTACTACAAAAAGATGCATTCAATTTTTGAAAAGGTTCAATATAACATGCTCATTTTCAGAATTTAGGTTTCACCCCAGTGTTTAATATATTAATATATTTGCAGAAAGTAAATCGACGAGTTTAGGAGCTGGGTGCAGTGATGTCTCCCTGAACTCATTCCTGGTTTTCCAGGTTGCTCTGCTGCTGCTTTTAGTGAAAACATTATCAGCATGTTAATCTTGCTTTGCAAGAATACAGCTGAATTTGGAGTAGTGTTAATCGAGCAGTGGATGGATTTTAAAAATTTGCCTCGCTACTAATACCATGATTGACAGATGCACTGAATGGTAGTGACGTATTGAAGGGCCAATCAATACTTTTTTTAAATCACATTTATATTGTAATATTCAGGATCACAAGCAGCAAATATTGATACTTACCTTTATATGTGGATTTGGCCAAATACTTATGAAATTATTTTATAAATAAATCCGACTATAACAGCGTAAAATCAAATATTAGAAAAGGGAAATTGAGAGAGTTGGCATTACTAGTAACCACCACCTAAAAGGACAAGTGCATTGGAATATCATCTCCAAGTCAAACACCATCCCGACTTGGACATATATTGCTGCTCCTTTAAGATCACCGAGACAACCTCCGAGAACTTCCTACCTAACTGCATTGTGTGAGCACTTTCACTATATGGACTAGTGGTTCAAGAAGACGCCCCACCATCTTCTCAGGGAAACAAATGTTGACTATGTCAGTGACACCCACATCCCGATGAGTTTTTAACAAATGTTATGGGAGTAGGATCAAAGATTACAAGGAGTGGGGAAATGAATACCCTCTTAAATTCCACTTTAACTACTTCTTGTCATGTTGAGAAAAAGAGCAGGAAGAAAAATAGTTAACCAACATTATGTTTGTGCACGTTAAGAACCAGTGCTTGATACTACAGAACAGATCCAACAGAAGGAAGATAACTTGCATAAGTAAAAGTTCGCCATACTTGCAAAAAGTTGGTTGAATAGGTGTTGAGCAATATCGTGGAACTAATTGCAAAACGGAGTGGTACAACATGTCTTTATATTGCATATCCATTTTGTAACTATTGTTCTAACCCACTGTGCTAGAACTTGTATGAGTTATTAAACCTTTCAGCTGGCTAAGCTGACTTGGCCAAAAATAGAGAGTTCTTAACACAACAGAGAAGGTCCTGCAGTTTGCTAGTAATTTAATAATCCAAGTATTTGTCTACTTCACCAGTACTCAAGATTTTCAAGAGGTCTTGGACAAGCATTTATTTTGCAGAATTCTCTTTTTTTTGTACCAGTACTTTGCCCATCAGCTCAATTCAGGAATAGTACTTAATGTGATTAAACTGTCAGGCAGATGATTAATGGACAGCACTTTTACCGAATTGTCAGCTTGCGGGATCTCTGAATTCAATCATTGCTGCTTCTGATCATGGCCGCAGGCTCACTAAACTCATACCAGCACATGGTGTGAGGTCTGAGTTATCAAACCCCTCAACCCTGAATTGAAACACCTTCAGGCTATTCTCGAAGAGCCTTCAATTGACATTTTTAAATGCACTCAATGTTATTGACAGCATGTAATAATTCATTCCTTCATACTGACTTCCAGACTTTTTGTTGGAATAACATTTTAAAGCTCTAAAATGTAAAAGGGCTGATTAACTTCAAATTTTTTTTAAATGGAGAATGTCCAATAGAACATTGATAGTGTGCTATATCCATGACTACTAATACTATAATAGTTGCAGTTGCACATCTCCCAATAAGAGTGTTAATGCACATCCATATCTTCCATAAAAAAAATTACCTCCTGCTGCACTTCATTCTCATTAAAATCTATGCCATTAAAAAGGGGTCAAAACTGAGAGAGTCCTAAAACAGTCTATTTTTTCCAAATATAACCCATACTATTTTACTTTGAGAAATGGCCCTGAAATTTAGCTGCTTTTTTTTTTTTAAGTGCAGACACTAACTGAAACCTAGGTATACACCCCATGTAAAATGAAATGCTAAGTTTGCACTATGAGTGCATGTAATATGTAAAAAATATATATATGGTACTTGGTTGCACCCTGAAAATGAACTACCGGCACAAATGTACAGTTTTAGGCAGGCTTTACAGCTAACTGTATTTGTCCTTTAAGCTGTCCTTCAATTCATTCCAAGTATGTAAGCAGTTGATTCCTAATGAAAGTGTAATTGTGTTAGTTGCATAGTGTTATGTATGGAGGAAGAGTCAGACTGAACACTGTGAGCTCAAAGTAAAGTGTGACCTTAGTCTTTTATTGCAGGTCTCCAGAGTGCCTCTCCAACCTGTGAGGCCTCCTTAAATACCTGTGCTCCAAAGGAGCATGGGATACCTTGGGACTCCAGGGGATGAGCACTCTGGTGGCTGTACAGAGTAAATACAAGTTTACATATATGACACACCTCCTCCCCCACCCCCGCCCAAAGTCAACAGTATAACTATTGACAATGTGAGTCGGTCTGGGGCCCTTTTTGCCCTGGTTGATCGTCTCGGTGTGAAAGCTGGTATTGTTGAATCATTTGTTCGGCCCTCGCTGGGCTGCTATGCAGCTGGCCTTCCTGGTGTGTTGGGCCCTGCTGGGCTGCTGTGGATGATGGGTTCTGCTTCGTGATCAACCGTGGTGCCGATTGCCACTGGTGTGTATGTTGGGGGATCAAAAAAGGTAGGGTCCAAGGTGGGTTGCTCAGGATACTCTGTGAATCTGAGTTTGATTTGGTTCCAAATGTTTCCAGTGAATGAGTCCATTTGAAACACCCTGCTCCCCTCTTTGGCCACGACAGTGCCGGGAAGCCACTTACGACCTTGTCCATAATTCAATACAAAGACAGGATCATTGATTTCAATCTCGCGTGACACATTTGCGCTATCATGGCATGTACTTTGTTGAAGCCACCTGCTCTCTACCTGTTCATGTAGATCAGGGTGAACTAACGAGAGCCTTGTCATAAGTGCTCTTTTCATGAGCAGTTCAGCAAGGGGAATCCCAGTGAGCGAGTGGGGTCTCGTGCGGTAGCTAAGCAGGACTCGAGATAGGCGAGTCTGCATGTGTCTTCAGTTACCCTCGTCAAGCCTTGCTTGATGGTTTGCACTGCTCTCTCTGCCTGACCATTGGACGCTGGTTTAAACGGAGCAGATGTGACATGTTTGATCCCGTTACGGATCATGAATTCTTTGAACTCAGCACTGGGAAAACACGGCCCATTGTCGCTCACCAGGACATCGGGTAGGCCGTGTGTAGCAAACGTGGCCCGCAGGCTTTCAGTAGTGGGAGTGGACGTGCTAGCCGACATTCTATCACATTCAATCCACTTGGAGTACGCATCTACAATCACAAGTAACATTTTACCCAAGAACAGGCCTGCATAATCGACATGCAACCTAGACCACGGTTTGGAGGGCCAAGACCATAAATTTAGCGGCGCCTCCCTGGGTACATTACTTAACTGTGAGCATGTGTTACATCTGTGAACGCAGGACTCCAAGTCCACATCGATACCGAGCCACCGCACGTGGGATCTGCATATCACTTTCATCATTATGATGCCTGGATGGTATTGTGGAGATCATTGATGAAGGTGTCTCGGCCCTTCTTGGGAACCACTACTCGATTGCCCCACAGAAGGCAGTCTGCCTGTATGGACATTTCAACTTTGCGCCACTGGAACAGCTTTATCTCTTCCTGCATTTTTACTGGGACACTGGACCAGCTCCAGTGAAGCAGACAGTTTTTGACTAGGGACAATAAGGGGTCCTGGGTCATCCAGGTTTTGATCTGCCAGGCAGTGACGGGTGATTGCTCGCTCTCAAATGTTTCCATAACCATGGTTAAATCTGCGGGCTGCGCCATTTCCACTCCTGTGGTGGGCAATGGCAGCCTACTGAGAGCATCGGCGCAGTTTTCTGTGCCTGGCCTGTGGCGGATGGCGTAGTTGTATGCGGACAACGTGAGCGACCATCTCTGGATGCGAGCCGATGCGTTGGTATTTACCCCTTTACTCTCAGAAAACAGGGGTATGAGTGGCTTATGGTCAGTTTCCAATTCGAATTTTAGCCCAAACAGGTATTGATGCATTTTCTTTACCCCATAGACACACGCTAACGCTTCTTCCTCAATCATGCTGTAGGCTCTCAGCCTTAGACAGACTCCTGGATTCATAAGCAACCAGTTGCAGTTTCCCGAAATCATTAACTTGTTGCAATACACACCCGACGCCATATGACAACGCATCACATACTAGTAACAAACGCTTACATGGATCATACAACGCAAGCAATTTGTTGGAGCATAACAATTTTCTCGCTTTTACAAAAGGTATTTTCTTGGTTTTTGCCCCAAACCCATTCGTTCCCTTTTCATGGTAAGATATGCGGTGGTTCTAACATTGTGCTGAGACCTGGTAAGAAGTTACTAAAGTAGTTCAGGAGTCCAAGAAATGACCACAGCTCCGTCATGTTCTGTGGCCTCTGTGCGTTCTCGATTGCCTCAGTCTTCGAATCGGTGAGCCTGATGCCGTCCGCGGCGATCCTCCTCCCCAAGAGCTCCACTTCAGCCACCATGAAAACGCACTTCGAGTGTTTTAACCTGAGCCCCACGCGGTTAAATCGACTAAGAACCTACTCCAGGTTCTACAGATGCTCGACTGTGTCCCGACCTATGACCAAGATGTTGTCCTGGAAAACCACGGTGTGTGGGACCGACTTCAGTAAGCTTTCCATGTTTCTCTGGAATATCGCCACCGCTGATCGAATTCCAAACAGGCACCTGTTATAAATGAAAAGACCTTTGTGCGTGTTGATGCAGGTGAGGCCCTTCGATGATTCCTCCAGTTCCTGCGTCATGCAGGCTGAAGTCAAATCCAGCTTCGTGAACGTCTTTCCTCCCGCCAGCGTTGCAAAGCGGTCATCGGCCTTTGGTAGTGGGTATTAGTCCTGCAGGGAGAAACAATTGATAGAATCTGTGGCGATTACAAAATAGCTGACGGTGCCGTCTCTGTTGAAGACAGGAACGATCGGGCTGGCGCACTCGTTGAACTCGATCAGTAAAATTATGCCCTCTCGTTGTAGCCGGTTTGGCTTGATCTCTACCCTTTTTCTCATCGTGTACGGTACTGCCCTCATCTTGTGATGGATGGGTCGCGCCCCCGGAATCTGCACTTTTGCTCCTTGGAATTTCCCGATGCCTGGTTCAAACAGCAAAGGGAACTTGTTTAAGACCTGGGCACACGAAGTGTCGTCAGCGGGCGATAGCGCTCGGACGTCGTCCCAGTTCCAGTGTTTCTTTCCCAGCCAGCTCCTGCCGAGCAACGTGGGACCATCGCCCGGTACCTTCCAGAGTGATAGCTTGTGCACCA
Organism: Pristiophorus japonicus; assembly: GCF_044704955.1. Taxonomy (NCBI): domain Eukaryota; kingdom Metazoa; phylum Chordata; class Chondrichthyes; family Pristiophoridae; genus Pristiophorus; species Pristiophorus japonicus. The sequence continues at coordinate 173,210,189 of NC_091985.1, forward strand.
CTCCATCGTAGGAGACCTTTACGGTAGCACTGCCGATTACAGGAATCAGTTCTTTTGTGTAAGTTCTTAGTTTCGTACGAATTGGAATTAAGACTGGCCTTGAGGCCTTGTTGCACCACAAACTTTCGAAAGTCTTTTTGCCCATGGTGGACTGGCTCGCGCCCGTGTCCAGCTCCATTGAAACCAGGAGTCCATTTAGTTCAACATTCAGCATTATTGGGGGACAATTCGTGGCGAATGTGTGCACCTCATGTACCTCTGCCTCTTCAGTCTGAGGCTCTGATTCGTCGTGATCCTCTGTGGATCTGTCCTCCTCTGCAACATGGTGGTTTGCAGTTTTAACGGGATTTGCAGCTCGCCTGCACATACGTTGGAGGTGTTCCATTGTTCCACAGCCCTTGCAAACGTACCCTTTGAATCGGCATCAATGGAAATGATGATCGCCCCCGCAGCACCAACAAGGTGTTGATGGCCTTGCATTCATCACCCTTGATGGTGGACTCAGACATCTGCGGACATACAACTGCAGGTATGTGTGACCTGCCCTGTATGTTGTGATTTGAAAACATCACCACTTTGTTCACAGTACTTGTAGCAGCACTTGTGTGCTGAGAGATTTGTCACTGGCGGCAATGAACACCTGGGCTATCGCAATGGCCTTACTCAAGGTTGGGGTCTCTACAGTCAAAAGTTTGCGAAGTATGGTTTCGTGGCCAATGCCAAGTACGAAAAAGTCTGAGCATGTGCTCCAAATGTCCTTCAAATTCGGAATGTCCTGCAAGGCGTCTTAGCTCGGCGACATAACTCGCCACTTCCTGGCCTTCAGACCTTTTGTAGGTGTAGAACCAGTACCTTGCCATCAGAACGCTTTCCTTCGGGTTCAAATGCTCTCGGACCAGTGTGCACAAATCATCGTATGATTTCTCCATGGGTTTCGCTGGAATGAGCAGATTCTTCATGAGGCCATACGTTGGTGCCCCACAGACGATGAGGAGGATCACCCTTCGTTTGGCAGCGTTCTCTTCACCATCTATCTCGTTGGCCACGAAGTATTGGTCGAGTCGCTCCACAAAAGTTTCCCAATCATCTCCCTCCGAGAATTTCTCCAGGATGCCCACTGTTCTCTGCATCTTGGTTTGCTATCTGTATCTCGTCGCCAGTTATGTATGGGGAAAGAGTCAGACTGAACACTGAGCTCAAAGTAAATTGTGACCCAAGTCTTTTATTGCACGTCTCCAGAGTGCCTCGCCAACCTGTGAGGCCTCCTCAAATACCTGCGCTCCCAAGGGATTATGGGACTCCAGGGAATGAGCCCTCTGGTGGCTGTACAGAGTAAATACAAGTTTACATATATAACACATAGCTAGAACAATATTACAAGAACTTTAATTTTTCAGACTCAAATACAACTGCAGCCGAGTCAATACATATAGGAACAGGAACATGCTCTACCATTTAATTAGATCGTGGCTGATCTGCACCTCAGCTCCATTTATCCATTTTTGGTCCATACACTCTTTCATATCCTTATCCAACACAAATCTATCGATCTCAATCTTAAATTTCAATTAACCCAGCATCCATTGCCTTTTGTAGAAGAGAGCTCCAGGTTTCCAATACACTGGAAAAAAGTTCATCCTGATTTCACTCCTAAATGGCCAAGGTCTAATTTTAAGAATAAGCCACCTCGTTATGGATTTCCACCAGCAGAGAAAATAGTTTAGAACACAAGAACATAAGAAATAGGAACAGGAGTAGGCCATACGGCCATTCTCTGATCATGGACTCAGCTCCACTTCCCTGCCCGCTCCCGATAACCCTTTATCATTTAAAAAACTGTCTATTTCTGTTTTAAATTTATTCAATGTCCCAGCTTCCACAGCTCTCCGAGACAGCGAATTCCACAGATTTACAACCCTCAGAAGAAATTTCTCCTCATCTCTGTTTTAAATGGGTGGCCCCTTATTCTAAGATCATGACCTCTAGTTCTAGTCTCCCCCATCAGTGTAAACATCCTCTCTGCATCCACCTTGTCAAGCCCCCTCATAATCTTATACGTTTCGATAAGATCACCTCTCATTCTTCTGAATTCCAATGAGTAGAGGCCCAACCTACTCAGCCTTTCCTCATAAGTCAACCCCTTCATCCGCGGAATCAACCTAGTGAACCTTCTCTGAACTGCCTCCAAAGCAAGTATATCCTTTCGTAAATATGGAAACCAAAACTGTACGTAGTATTCCAGGTGTGGCCTCACCAATACCTTATATAGCTGCAGCAAGACTTCCCTGCTTTTATACTCCATCCCCTTTGCAATAAAGGCCAAGATACCATTGGCCTTCCTGATCACTTGCTGCATACTATCTTTTTACGTTTCATGCACAAGTACCCCCAGGTCCCACTGTACTGCAGCATTTTGCAATCTTTCTCCATTTAAATAATAACTTGCTCTTTGATTTTTTTCTGCCAAAGTGCATAACCTCACACTTTCCAACATTATGTACCCAAGTTTCCACCGACCCTTAGAACGGCGCACCTCCATGAGGTCCACCGATTTTCTCAAACAAAAAGCGCACCTAATCCTTACCGTGGTATTCGCCACGCTAATCAGGCCTCCTTGGGACTCGGCGCAGCACAGCAGAACCAGCCGGGGGCGGAGCTACAGCCCTGCACCGAAAAGAGTGCCGGCAGCTTAGTGGAGTCTGCACGCTTGCGCAGTAGCTCCTGGCCCTCCCAGCGCGTCCTGGCTCCGGGCGACTCTATCCCTGGCCAAAGGGACGACGCGATGTCCGCCGTCCCTATCGCAGGCCGAGTGGCCTGCCGCACACCAGTTCATTGGTGTAGCCTCTCGCACCCCTATTGCCTGCATCTTCTGCTGCTAGTGCTGCCCCTCCCATTCAGTTGGCGGAGAGTGCGCGCGGTGTGTGCCGAGGGAAGCTTGCCGGGGAGCCTGGGGGAGCAAAACTGGAGGAGCCTGGGGGGACTCGGCTTGAGTCCGGGCCACCAGATCAGCACCAGGAGTCATACAGCACGTTTGCGGCAGAATTCTTCGAGACACGATGCTGGGGGGGGGGGGATGAAGCTACTGGTTTGTGTCACTGATCACATCTATGTCAAGAAATTTCAAAGCATTAATGCCGAAAGACAATATCCCTTTTGGATTTTATAAATCGAGTTCAAGACTCAATCCATTTTAAATTAGTTTCTTTAAATGATTTAGAAAAAGAACAAGCTGCTCGAATTAGAAAAGTTGTCTCTAGACTGTCTGCTGATATGAGCAGTAAGAAAGGCATTCAGCACCATCAAAATTTAATTTCTGATATAAATGATATTAAAAAGTGCATATTTTATGAAGCTTTATATAGTGTTTGCAAGGTCCTCTAACATCCCCCCCCCCCCCCTCCTCAATCTCTGGATACCTGCACTTGATTTCTAAAGTGTCCGCAAGGTTTTTCTGAGCAGACACATATGCTGGCCTAAGTTAGTTTGGAGTAACTTTTTGCTGTCTAAACTTGCTTAAATGGCCAAAACAGGCGTAAGTGGCTGGTAACGCCCCCTTTTGAAAATAAAACTGAACTATAAAGAAACTGAACTAACTCACTGAAACTGGAACAAACTAAATGTGGAGAATTGCGATTTTTAAGATACTCCAAAAAAAACTAGTTGCTCCAAAAAAAATAGGAGCAAATCCTGTGGAAACTTGGGCCGTATACTCCACCTGCCTAATTTTTGTCCACTCACTTAGCCTGTCTATGTTTCTTAACATCAACTTAAATGGATTTCTTAAATCATTTTAAATATTTAAAGAAACTACAGTTGCAAAGTACCTTGCGCATACTGTAATGTATGTACATTAGGTCTGCCCACCACCAGGGGACACTACCGTCAGAGGGTCATAGGTACACTCGTGCTGGGCCCGGTATATAACCTGAACTTCACCTTCGTATCTTCACTTCTGGAAGCCATTAAAGACTGACCAGGTTACACCTAGTCACTGGCTCACAGTATGGAGTTCATTGTATCATTTCATACACCACACATACTGCAAAGATTAAGGCATGTGACATAGTCCTCAGCCAAAGAGAAGGAGACAGCACAACCTATAATGAAACAAAGTGCAGGTACATATTTTAGAATCATAGAATTTTACAGCACAGAAGGCAGCCATTCAGCCCATAGTTCTTATACCAGCTCTCTGAAAAAGCTATTCACTTAATCCCATTTCCTGCCTGTTTCCTCACACCCTTTTTACCTTTTCCTTTTCTAATATTTATTGACTTGCCTTTTAAAAAATCTATGAATTCTGCCTCTACCGTTATTCCTAATATTTAATGTCTCAATAATTCGCTGCGTTATAAGAAGAACCTAAACTTTCCCCTTCCCTCCTCATAACTGAAGTCTATTTAAAAGAACAGAGAAGATTAAGAGGAGATTTGATAAATGTGTTCAAAATCATGAACGGTTTTGATACAGTAAATAAGGGAAAACTGTTTCCAGTGGCAGTAGTGCTGGTTACCAGATGACAGATTAAGGCGATTGGCAAAAGAACCAAAGGCAACATGAGGATTTAAAAAAAAAAATGCAGCGAATTGTTGTGATCTGGAATGCACTTCCTGAAAAGGGTGGTGGAAGCAGATTCAATATTAACTTTCTAAAGGGAACTGAAGTAGTACTTGAAGGGGGAAAACAAATGCTGGGCTATAGGAAAGGAGCAGGACAGTGGTACTAACTGGATAGCTCCTTCAAGGAGCTGGCACAGGCAAGAGGGGCCTAATGGCCTCCTTCTGTACTGTATCATTCTATGATTCCGTGAAAATACATTTATCAAAATATTGCCCATTTTTTATGAAGACAATTGAAAGTATGTGAGATGTTTAATTTATTCATGGCAACTTTATAGGAACAGGAGTAGGCCATTCAGCCTCTCAAACCTGTTCTGCCATTCAATGAGATCATGGCTGATCTGCGATCTAGTTGAAGCCCATAGACTAAAAGGAACAGTAGCAGCATGGATACAAAATTGGCTAAATGACAGGAAATAAAGAGTAGTGGTGAACAGTTGTTTATTGGACTGGAGGAAGGTACATGGTGAGAGGTTCCCCAGGGGTCGGTACTCGGAACACTGCTTTTCTTGATATATATCAATGGCTTAGACTTTGGGGGGGGGGGGGGGGTGTACAGGGCACAATTTCAAAATTTTCAGATAGACTTTAAGAGGATAGAGACAGGCTGATGGAATGGGCAGATACATGGCAGATGAAATTTAACACAGAAAAGTGCGAAGTGACACATTTTGGTAGGAAGAATGAGGTGCAATATAAATTAAAGGGTACAATTCTAAAGAGGGTGCAGGAACAGAGAGACCTGGGAATATATGTGCACAAATTGTTGGAAGGTGGCAGGGCAGGTTGAGAAAGAAATTTAAAAAAACATACAGGATCTTGGGCTTCATAAATAGAGACAGAGTACAAAAGCAAGGAAGTTATGATGTACCTACATAAATCACTGGTTCGGCCTCAACTGGAGTATTGTGTCCAATTCTGGGCACCGCACTTCAGGAAGGATGTGAAGGCCTTAGAGAGGGCGCAGAAAAGATTTACAAGAATGGTTCCAGGGATGAGGGACTTGAGTTAAGTGGATAGACTGGAGAAGCTGGGGTTGTTCTCTTTAGGGCAGAGAAGGTTGAAATGAAATTTGATAGATGTTCAAAAATCATGAGAGGTGTAGATAGAGAGAAATTGTTCCCATTGGCGGAAGGGTCGAGAACCAGAGGACACAGATTTAAGGTGATTGGCAGAAGAACCAAAGGAGGCATGAGGAAAAACTTTTTTACGTAGCGACTGGTTAGGATCTGGAATGCACTGCCTGAGAGGGTGGTAGAGGCAGACTCAATCATGACTTTCAAAAGGGAATTGGGTAAGTACCTGAAGGAAAAAGTTTTGCAGGGCTACGGGGAAAGGGTGGGAGAGTGGGATTAGCTGAAGTGCTCTTGCAGAGAGCCGGCATGGGCGCAATGGGCAGAATGGCCTCCTTCTGTGCTGTAACCATTCTATGATTGTACTCTCGAATGACTTTAATGGACAGTAAAATTGGGCCCAGGTGTAAAATGAGGCAAGGTGTAAAAATCAGCATGGCACCCGATCCCTTCAGTTTCCCAATGGGTGAGTTAGGCAAAAATTGCCAGTGTTTCTTAAATAATTGTATCAGGCCACACAATGAACTCCACAACAATATTATAGGATTTCAAGAGTATCAAAGTTTCAGTGCTCAGTGCACAAATAACACAAAGTGGGACTGCTTGCACCTATCCTTTGTACAAGACCTGTAGAAAGACTTGTGCAACAGAAATACATTTTGTGCAACAGTAGTTCAGCAATAATGCATTAAACCGGAACATAGTTTCCAAATTCTATTGTTATGTCATGTCAGAAGATCCTTCATGACAGTACAGTTGAACAATGTCATAAAACTTGGAACTTGATAATCATTTTAAACTAGATGATAATTCCCCCATATTAACAGGAATTCCTGTATTTTATAGGTAAAATCTATCAGTTGGCCACAGAAAACAAAAGCAGAAGAATCATCATATCCTGCTGCTTTCAGCTCAATTTCAAAATGTGCTGCCAGAATCTAAAAGTCACATCGTACAACACTAACATGATTTCATACCGACTACATAGAAATATAGAAAATAGGTGCAGGAGTAGGCGATTCGGCCCTTCGAGCCTGCACCACCATTCAATAAGATCATGGCTGATCATTCACCTCAGTACCTCTTTCCTGTTTTCTCTCCATACTCCTTGATCCCTTTAGCCATAAGGGCCATATCTAACTCCCTCTTGAATATATCCAATGAACTAGCCTCAACAACACTCTCCGTTAGGGAATTCCACAGGTTAACAACTCTGAGTGAAGAAGTTTCTCCTCATCTCAGTCCTAAATGGCTTACCCCTTATCCTAAAACTGTGTCCCCTGGTTCTGACTTCCCCAACATCGGGAACATTCTTCCTGCATCTAACCTGTCCAGTCCCGTCAGAATTTTATATGTTTCTATGAGATCCCCTCTCATTCTTCGAAACTCCAGTGAATACAGGCCCAGTCGATCCAGTCTCTCCTCATATGTCAGTCCAGCCATCCCGGGAATCAGTCTGGTGAACCTTCGCTACACTCCCTCAATAGCAACAACGTCCTTCCTCAGTTCAGGAGACCAAAACTGAACACAATATTCCAGGTGACGCCTCACCAAGGCCCTGTACAACTGCATTAAGACCTCCCTGCTCCTATACTCAAAACCCCGAGCTATGAAGGCCAACATATCATTTGCCTTCTTCACCGCCTGCTTTACCTGCATGCCAACTTTCAATGACTGATGTACCATGACACCCAGGTCTCGTTGCACCTCCCCTTTTCCTAATCTGCCACCATTCAGATAATATTCTACCTTCATGTTTTTGCCACCAAAGTGGATAACCACATTATACTGCATCTGCCATGCATTTGGCCACTCACCTAACCTGTCCAAGTCACCCTGCAGCCTCTTAGCATCCTCCTCACAGCTCACACTGCCACCCAGTTTAGTGTCATCTGCAAACTTGGAGATATTACACTCAATCCCTTCATCTAAATCATTAACGTATATTGTAAATAGCTGGGGGCCCAGCACTGAGCCCTGCGGCACCCCACTAGTCACTGCCTGCCATTCTGAAAAGGACCCGTTTATCCCGACGCTCTGCTTCCCGTCTGCCAACCAGTTCTCTATCCACATCAGTACATTACCCCCAATACCATGTGCTTTAATTTTGCACACCAATCTCTTGTGTGGGACCTTGTCAAAAGCCTTTTGAAAGTCCAAATGCACCACATCCACTGGTTCTCCCTTGTCCACTCTACTAGTTACATCCTCAAAAAATTCCAGAAGATTTGTCAAGCAATTACGTATTTGTGATGCATTTAAATGTTATTTCTTCAAATTATTACAGCAATTTTTGTACTTTTCTCTGTTATACATAAAATGATTGACAAAAAATAATTTGGTAGTAAATAACTAGATTTACATAAACTAAGAAGTGCTTATACCAATGCTCTCCTAGTCAGTCTCCAATCCTCAACAAATGTCAGCTCACCCAAATTGACTCCCATCACCCACCCACCCCCCCCCCCCCCGCCCCAGCCATGACTGTGTTTTCAAAACCCTCCCTATCTCCATCCTCCTCCAGCCCAAACCCCAATCTCTCTGTTCCTTCGATTGCAGGCTCTTGGGTATCCTCTCCCCCAAATGCCCCGCTACTGGCCATACTGCCTTCAGCCACCTGGGTTCCCATCTGTAATTCCCTCTCCAAACCCCTTCATCTTTCCAACTCCCGCTCCTGGAAAACTCTTCTCAAACCTCAGCTCTCCAAATCACTCCTACTGCGGCTCAACACCCATTTTCTTTACATTTCCAAAGTGCCTTGGGACAATTTTCTATATTCTCCACTATACAAAGACAAGTCTAAGCTTTTCTCAAAAATTGTGGATTGCACTGTATTTTCTCAATGAGCATTAAAATATCCCCATTATTTCTGGTCATCCTTCTGAATTAAAGCATCACAAGAGCTTTGTAACAGCTAATTCCATTAAATACAAAATGGACTGCCCATTAATTACATGTCCATCAGCGGTATCATTTCAGTTCATCAAATCATTAATCCTATGCCATGACCTGAACTCAAAACCTGTGTGCAATCAATACACTTAGCATATTCTACATTTTCATCGATTACTGCTTTTCCTTGTATACGTGCAGTGTATCAGGAGAAACATGCACTCACCTGCAAAAGGTGCTGAGACACATGACACTGGAAGGTCATGCAAGGTGCAATACACAATATGCAAATATCACTGACTGGACTGAAAGTCTTGTTTTCAATTTTTTCATGCTTCTATTTTTGGATTATTGTAAATTTACCACATTGCACAAATCTGAAAGTTCCCTCCATGGTAATTTTAACTGGTTCAATTTGATATCCAACTCGAGGTAGTTATAGATTTCCGGGCTGGCTTCAGGAGAGCAATACTGTCTCAAACTCCCAGTACCACTCTCCAATAGAAATATTAGACACAATACAATGAAATACTTACAATATTGCACAAGATTATAAAATATAATGAGAGGGGATTAATTAGCAATCTCGTTGTGCGAGGCCCCTTGAGGAAGAGTGACCATAATATGGTGGAATTCTGCATTAGGATGGAGAATGAAATAGTTAATTCAGAGACCTTGGTCCAGAACTTAAAGAAGGATAACTTTGAAGGTATGAGGCGTGAATTGGCTAGGATAGATTGGCGAATGATACTTAAGGGGTTGACTGTGGATGGGCAATGGCAGACATTTAGAGACCACATGGATGAACTACAACAATGGTACATTCCTGTCTGGCGTAAAAATAAAAAAGGGAAGGTGGCTCAACCGTGGCTATCAAGGGAAATCAGGGATAGTATTAAAGCCAAGGAAGTGGCATACAAATTGGCCAGAAATAGCAGCGAACCCAGGGACTGGGAGAAATTTAGAACTCAGCAGAGGAGGACAAAGGGTTTGATTAGGGCAGGGAAAATGGAGTACGAGAAGAAGCTTGCAGGGAACATTAAGACGGATTGCAAAAGTTTCGATAGATATGTAAAGAGAAAAAGGTTAGTAAAGACAAACGTAGGTCCCCTGCAGTCAGAATCAGGGGAAGTCATAACGGGGAACAAAGAAATGGCAAACCAATTGAACAAGTACTTTGGTTCGGTATTCAATAAGGAGGACACAAACAACCTTCCTGATATAAAAGGGGTCGGAGGGTCTAGTAAGTAGGAGGAACTGAGGGAAATCCTTATTAATCGGGAAATTGTGTTGGGGAAATTGATGGGATTGAAGGCCGATAAATCCCCAGGGCCTAATGGACTGCATCCCAGAGTACTTAAGGAGGTGGCCTTGGAAATAGCGGATGCATTGACAGTCATTTTCCAACATTCCATTGACTCTGGATCAGTTCCTATGGAGTGGAGGGTAGCCAATGTAACCCCACTTTTTAAAAAAGGAGGGAGAGAGAAAACAGGGAATTATAGACCAGTCAGCCTGACATTGGTAGTGGGTAAAATGATGGAATCAATTATTAAGGATGTCATAGCAGTGCATTTGGAAAGAGGGGACATGATAGGTCCAAGTCAGCATGGATTTGTGAAAGGGAAATCATGCTGGACAAATCTTCTGGAATTTTTTGAGGATGTTTCCAGTAGAGTGGACAAGGGAGAACCAGTTGATGTGGTATATTTGGAATTTCAGAAAGCTTTCGACAAGGTCCCACACAAGAGATTAATGTGCAAAGTTAAAGCACATGGGATTGGGGGTAGTGTGCTGACATGGATTGAGAACTGGTTGTCAGACAGAAAGCAAAGAGTAGGAGTAAATGGGGACTTTTCAGAATGGGAGGCAGTGACTAGTGAGGTACCGCAAGGTTCTGTGCTGGGGCCCCAGCTGTTTACATTGTACATTAATGATTTAGACGAGGGGATTAAATGCAGTATCTCCAAATTTGCGGATGACACTAAGTTGGGTGGCAGTGTGAGCTGCGAGGAGGATGCTATGAGGCTGCAGAGCGACTTGAATAGGTTAGGTGAGTGGGCAAATGCATGGCAGATGAAGTATAATGTGGATAAATGTGAGGTTATCCACTTTGGTGGTAAAAACAGAGCCACAGACTATTATCTGAATGGTGACAGATTAGGAAAAGGGGAGGTGCAGAGAGACCTGGGTGTCATGGTACATCAGTCATTGAAGGTTGGCACGCAGGTACAGCAGGCGGTTAAGAAAGCAAATGGCATGTTGGCCTTCATAGCGAGGGGATTTGAGTACATGGGCAGGGAGGTGTTGCTACAGTTGTACAGAGCCTTGGTGAGGCCACACCTGAAGTATTGTGTACAGTTTTGGTCTCCTAACCTGAGGAAGGACATTCTTGCTATTGAGGGAGTGCAGCGAAGGTTCACCAGAGTGATTCCCGGGATGGTGGGACTGACCTATCAAGAAAGACTGGATCAACTGGGCTTGTATTCACTGGAGTTCAGAAGAATGAGAGGGGACCTCATAGAAAAGTTTACAATTCTGACGGGGTTAGACAGGTTAGATGCAGGAAGAATGTTCCCAATGTTGGGGAAGTCCAGAACCAGGGGACACAGTCTAAGGATAAGGAGTAAGCCATTTAGGACCGAGATGAGGAGAAACTTCTTCACCCAGAGTGTGGTGAACCTGTGGAATTCTCTACCACAGAAAGTTGTTGAGGCCAATTCACTCAATATATTCAAAAAGGAGTTAGATGAAGTCCTTACTACTAGGGGGATCAAGGGGTATGGCGAGAAAGCAGGAATGGGGTACTGAAGTTGCATGTTCAGCCATGAACTCATTGAATGGCGGTGCAGGCTAGAAGGGCCGAATGGCCTACTCCTGCACCTATTTTCTATGTTTCTATAACCACACTACAAAGCAAACAATTTTTCGGAGCTCAAATTCTAGTTTCAGTTGAAAAGAAATAAGCTACAATTAACTTGGTGTGTTTTTACTACCTTAGAAGCATTTTAAAAGTGCTTTATTTGAGCGGGGGAAGTTCATTTGAGTTCAAGAGAGGAATACTTGTCTCTTCCTTGGCAATCTTTTTATTTCAGACACCCACTGGCAGCAGCAAACATTTCCAGGCTAGACATATGTTATAAAGTTGCTTATACAAGGTATATACCATAATGCTGCTTCTATTCTACCTGAACATTGGAAAGACAGTCCTACTGCACCGTTTTCATTTCCCAGAACAACCATCCTGTAGCAGTTCCAAATGAGATTGTTAAATTGAGTGCAGATTTGTGGTTGGGCCCATCAACATCAAGAAAGTGATTAAGACTGGTTTGACATAGGAGTTTTACAACCAACACCTACAGATTACTTTCATACAATATGGCTAGCTGAATTTGAACTGAAAATGAAAAAATGCGCTATGGAAATACTGTATGATATTTCTAACACCTGCATGCTTTTTTTTTAAAAACATTTTTGGATTCGAACTTAGCCCCCAGAAAGGTTAGTGGCCACCAAATCACAAGCATTTAAATTAGTAAGTACAAAGTAGAATTTAAAAAATTATGTTGCACCCCCACTTCTCATAGCCAGAGTATTCCGATACTTCAATTTAATTGAATTTAGTTGTTTTGCAAAGTTAAAGTTATTTAAAATGGGAGACAATTTTAGGGGGGAAAGCCATTAGACCTTGTAACAGAAAAGTATAATTGAACATGGCATCTACAATTGCTCTGCACTTAAAAACCCTAAGGGTGAAAATAGTCAATGAGTAGCGAAACTGAGTACTATCTAATTAAATATCTCAGACAATCCATGTTGTATTGTCAATGTTTTTTTTTTAAAAAGCACACATTAGTTTTACAAGCAACACCTCGTGCCTTACAACTACTCCGAATGGATGGATTAGGATTCCTGAAGTTTTTCGGTTTTGTTCAATAATTCATGGCAAATTTTACATCACTAGTTTTTCAGACGCTGAAATAACCCGAAGACGACCCAGCCAATGCTAATCTAATTATTGAACAGGCTATTTTTGGTGACTATTGGTAATAGAAGAGAGACTCAAGCTTTTTACAATTGACCAACAGTCCAATAGCGATCAAGCCATCAAAAGCTTGATCATGAAAAGATTATACCTAAACAACCCCATATCTTTTTCATAGATCAACTTGTCTGTCTCCTTGCAATATCCCTCAATCACTTCAATGTACTGAAAATATAAATAAATAAATAAATAAATAGAAAAAGTAGTAGCATGCAGAAAGAATAAAGGGAGTAGAGGAGGAAGTTCAAATCAATTAGTTATAAGCCAGGAAGAAACAAATGAACGAGATATTAGATTGGACTGAAGTGTGTTGTGGTGAGGTTACTGGACACGAGTTCAAATCTCACTGTGGCAATGTGAGAATTTGAATTCAGTTTTAAAAATCTGGAAATAAAAAGCTGGCATCAGTAAGTGACCAGGAAGTTGTTGGTTCACTAATGTCCTTTAGGGAAGGAAACTTGCCGTCCCGAGTCCCCGAGTTCTGGCTTATGTAACTCTTGTTTCACACCAATATGGTTGATTCTCACTGCCCTCTGAAGTGGCCTAGCAAGCCACTTAGTTGTATGAAAAAGGCAGCCCACCACCACCTTCTCGGGGCATCAGAAATATGAAATTGGTGTCAGTCTGGCCAGTGGCGCATATTGAGAGAATGAATAAAAAAGGGGAAAAAGTAGCGCTAAATATGAACAAATAAACAATGAAGTGCACACATTGCAATGCTCAGTGTAGGAAATAAACTAGGGGAATTAGAAGCAAATATGTCACAGAATGATATCGATTTAATAGTACTGACAGAGGGCTCAATTTTGCCCAAAGCCGTTTTTTGGCATATTGCCAGAGTTACGCCCGTTTTTCTAGGCCATAACTGCTCCAAAAATAAATGTGCCAAATTTCCCCGCTCTATTTTCCAAAATTGGCGCCACACAGCCTGCCCTGTAGCCTCGGGGGGTGGAGCCAACTGTCTGCGCCAAAAAAACTATGCCGCCCCTTCTGCACATGCATGAAAAAAAAAGGACATTTTTGACATGATTTCTATGGGCGCGCATGCGCTGTACAGCTCCCAGTCTGCAATCGGCCATTTTTAAAGAGCCAGTTGGGTGTGAGAACATTTAATTCTCATTGGAAAAATCGGAGCTGCAATACAAGATGCAACGCAGCGCAAGGACCAAGAATTTCTTACAGGATGAAGTGGAGGCACTAGTTACTGTGATTGAGAACAGATGGCACGAGCTGGACACCAGCAGAGGTCACATAAAAGTTCCACCCAAAGAAATGAAGAAACGCTGGAACCAACTTGCGAAGGTTACTGTGCAATGGTGACCACCCAGAGGTCTGGAGGCCAGTGCAAAAAGTGGCAGGATCTTGGTCAAGTAGTTCGTGTAAGTAATATTTTCATTTATTCACTGGAATTGCAATTGTAAATGTGACCAGCTGTATATGTCCCACCCAACAGAAAGACACCCTCTCTCTAAAAAGTTATATTTTCATCTTTGCAGAGGAAAGTGGCACACAACAAACGAGAAAGAACTCGAACAGGAGGAGGCCCAGCAAATCTGCACCCACTGACAAGTTTGGAAGAGAGGGTCGCTTCTTTGATGGGTCCTGCCTGGAGAAAAGCAACCACTGCACAATCTGGGCCCACACTCGAGGGAGAGGTAAGTCCTGCAAATTCCACATTCTGACTTTCCTAAATGTTAAGTACTGCGTGGGCTTGCCATGCTTCGGTTCATGGGGATGTCTCCCTCAGCTACGCTTCGGTTGATGCAATGTGCTACCATTCATCATGGTCCTTCAAATCAGCCTGCTGCCTGTGCTGTGAGCCTACTCATGTCACCCACCCTGCCCCCTCCTCTGCTGCTAACCATTTGTCTGTTATATTTTGCAGAATTGAGGCCAACCCTGACGATGCAGAAGATTATTCAGACAAAGACGCGCCTGAAAAGGAGAACATCTTCCAATCTCATATTCCAGACCAAGAGCATGGGGTGAAGGGGAGGGGATGGATGAAGTCCCCACTGTTGTACTCACTTTGGAGGTGGTGCAGGTGCCGCCCATTGAGATGTTGGTGGGACATTCCATGGTTTCCCACCGTCTGAGGCTACGGGTTCCAGTGGAGTGCAGCGAGGCACACCCAGGGCCCCACCATCCGAGGCTGCAGGTCCCAGTCGGGTACAGTGAGGCATACCCAGGGCCCACCATCCCAGGCTGCGGGTCCCAATGGGGTGCAGCAAGGCACACCCAGGGCCCCACCATCCGAGGCTGCCGGTCCCAGTGGGATGCAGCGAGGCACACCCAGGGTGAGATGGGGAAGGAGTGCTTGACAGCGCTCCCCTGACGTGCAGGATCTAACAGATGTGGTTCAGATGATGGCAATGAGTGCGGAGAGCATTGACCTTATGCGATCACTCCTGGACACTGGGGTGGGTGATGAGGTATCGGAACTGTTGGAAGAAATAACAACATTCTCACGAGAAATGGGAACGCTATCCGGGAACACGAGGGAAGGAATATCTCAGTCAGCTGAAACCATGTTGGTGCACATGTGGGAGGGAATGTCACAGGTAGCTGAGACACTGGCGGCGAACATGAGGGAGGGAATGTTGGAGGTAGTTGACACACTGTCCGGGCACATGAGGTAGAGAATTTTGGAGTTAGCTACTGCAATAAGGGAACACGCCTAGACCCCATGCCCATTGCCAGAATCAACTGCCACTCCCACTCCAATCCCCAGACCAGCCTCAGAAGAGGCCCAGGCCGGGCCTTCCACATTTCCACCTACCTCCCGTCCCCATCAAGTGTTCATTAACCAAGATATTCAAAAGGATAAGCTTGGTACCAACCCGGTACCAACCAGAGAAACGCTGCGCCACTGCCTGCGGGCAGGGGTGGTGGAGTCACGAAGACCAAATGCAGCGGGCAGTCTTGGAATAAGGTGGAGGAGAGATGGGTGCAGCTTTTCTTTGCTGCTGCGGTTACTGTTGTAACTGTTCTCGAATTAAAAGTTTTTTGTAAGTTATGTAAATTTACAAGTTTTAAAGTTAGTAAGTGATCTTAAACTTTTTAAGTAAGCTTAAGTGGAAACTTTAAAGTTTGAGAAATTAACTTTTATAAATATTCTTGTAAGTACAAATATTTGTTAAACTTTTGAATAAAATATATTTTAAATTATAACTGAATCATTTACATTATTTTATTTGATTATTAACACAACTTTTGAAGTAAACAAGAATCATTTCCATCATTTGTTCCATTAATACAACACAACATTATGGAACAGGTCCAAACATTAAACCTGGTCCATGGAGAATTCTTTTTTGGGCAAACTTCTCTAATTAACAAAAACTGGCACAGACATCGGGTTACATCATGACAAAAAAAAACCTTTAAAAAATCGTAACTAACTCGGAGTTACGCTGGCGCACATTTCTTGGGGAAACTTTAATTTTTTTAAACTTATGCCAAAAAAAGGCGCAAATCACTGGGGAAAATTGAGCCCAGAAACTTGGTCACAAACTGGGCAAGAGTGGTAAAGATACATATCAAGTTATAATATTTATAGGACACACAGAATAGGTAAAAAGGGAGGGTGAGTGACAACATTGATGAAGAAGGGAACACATAAGGATTGACATCAGAGAGTCAACGTAGTTAAAGAACAAAGATTTTAAAAAGACTGCTACATTAGAGGGGTCGTACTGCAGACCCCCTAATTATCTTGCCTATCTCATCTTTAAATATCTGCCATCACTCGTCTGCTGGTTGTTCTACCATTTTTTCTGACCAATTAACAGAAGAACATAAGAAATAAGAGCAGGAGTAGGTCATTTCGCCCCTCAAGCCTGCTCCGCCATTTAATAAGATCATGGCTGATCTTCCACCTCAACTCCACTTTCCTGCACTATCCCTATATCCCTTGATTCCCTTAGTGTCCAAAAATCTATGATCTCTGTCTTGAATGTACTCAATGACTGAGCCTCACAGCCCTCGAGGATAGAGAATTATAAGACTCTCAACTCTTTGGATGAAGAAATTTCTCCTCAACTCAGTCCTAAACTGCTGACTCCTTATTCTGAGACTATGGGGTCTAGTTTCGGGCCGCGCCTAGAACGGCGCAGCCCCGCCTGATTTCCACGCTCAAAACCGTGCCAAAAACTTACCCCTGTATTCTTCACTCCCTCAAGTCGATCCAGGCCCGCGGCGTAGCGCAGCACAAGGGATCGGGGGCAGAGCCAGGTCCCGGTGCAGTCTGCACTTGTGTGGGAGGGGCCCGAAGCACGCCACCCCTAGCCCTGGCCGAATGGGCTCACTGGAGTGGTGAAGATCAGACTGCACCTCCCTCCTCCAGCTCCAGCTCCTGCTCCCCCTTCCCCGCTCCGGCTACCCCCAGCTCCCGCTCCCGCTCTGGCTCTCCCCCCACCCCTCAGCTACTGCTCCGGTTCTCCCCCACCACCCCCCCTACCCTTCAGGTCCAGTCCGCTCCCTCTCCACATTTTCGGCAGGGCCCGCCCGCCCGCCATCTTGCGGGGGGGCGGACCCGACCGAAGTCTTCGGCCTGGCTGCTTCTCGTCGGCCGAGCCCGTTTAGCCTACTCCCTCCCTCTCCCCTCCCCCTCTCTCTCCCCCCTCCCCCTCCCCCTCCCCCTCTCGCTGTCAGAAACAGAGACACTGACAGAGAGAGAGAGAGAGACACTGACAGAGACAGAGAGACACACACTGGGGGGGCCCCGTCCCAGCACGCTGTTGGAGGGCTCCCGGTGCTGCAGTTGGTGAGTAGAAACTTAATTTTTTATTTATTGATTTTTTAATATTTTTTTTAATTTTTTGATTGCTTTATTAGTTGATTTATTGATTTATTTATCATTTATTATTGATGATAGCTCTTTATTTGTAAAAGTGATGTGTTTCATGTTTGTAAACTTCCCTCCCCACTCCTATCTCTCTTCCTTACGCCTGATTTTCTAAGTGTAGGCAAGGTTTTTCTGAGCGTACAAAAATCTACACTTACTCCATTCTAAGTTTTCGCTGCCTAAACTTGCAAAACAGGCATAAGTGGCCGGACACGGCCCCTTTTGAAAAAAATCTGTTCTAAAATGAAACTGTTCTAACTCACTAGAACTGGAGCAAACTAAATGCCGAGAATTGCAATTTCTAAGATACTCCATTCTAAACCAGTTGCTCCAAAAAAATAGGAGCAACTCAGGCCGAAACTTGACCCCTATGAATCCCAGTTCTAGGTTCTCTTGTCAGGGGAAACATCCTCCCAGTCCCAGCATCTACCCTGTCAAGCCCTGTAAGAATTTTATTTGTTTCAATGAGATCACCTCTCATTCTTCTAAACTCTAGGGAATATAGGCTGAGTCTCCTCAAGCTCTCCACATAGGTCAATCCCCCCACTGTCCCCCCCCATCCCAGGAATCAGTCTGGTGAACCTTTGTTGCAAATCCTCTATATCCTTCCTTCGGTAAGGAGACACACAGTACTTCAGGTCTCATCTCACCAAGGTTTATAGAATTGCAGAAAGACGTCTTTACTCTTGTACTCCAATCCTTGTGCAATAAAGGTCAACATAGCATTTGCTTTACTAATTGCTTGCTGTACCTGCATGTTAACTTTCAGTGATTCGTGTACAAGGACACCCAGGTCCCTCTGAACACCAATATTTCCCAATCTCTCATCATTAAAAAAAACTCTGCTTTTCTATTTTTCCTGCCAAAGTGGATAACTTCACATTTCTCCACATTAGTTTCAGCCCAAGTTGCTCATATTTTTTGAGCAACTAGCTTAGAATGGAGCATCTTAGAAATTGCAATTCTCAGCATTTAGTTTGCTCCAGTTCTAGTGAGTTAGAACAGTTTCATTTTAGAACAGATTTTTCAAAAGGGGGCGTGTCCAGCCACTTACACCTGTTTTGCAAGTTTAGGCAGCGAAAACTTACTCCAAACTAACTTAGAATGGAGTAAGTGTATATTTTTGTACGCTCAGAAAAACCTTATAGATCAGGCGTAGGGAACGAGAGATTGGGGGGGGGGGGGGAAAGAGAGGGGGAAGGGGGGTTTCCAAACATTAAACACTTCACTTTTACAAATAAAGGGCCATCAATAATAAATGATAAATCAATCAAAAAAATAAATAAATAAAAAATTAAGTTTCTACTCATCTACTGCAGCACCGGGAAGCCCTCCAACAACGTGCTGCAACGGGCCACCCCCCACTGTGTGTCTCTCTCTCTCTCTCTCTGTGTTTCTCTCTGTTTATGTCAGCGAAGGGTAGGGGGAGAGAGGGGGAAGGGGGAAGTGAGGGAAGAGGGGAGTGAGGGAGGAGGGGAGGGAGGGAGGAGGGGTGGAAAGAAGGGTAAGGGAGGGGCTGAATGGGCCCCGCCATCGACGCCTGGCCGGCGAAGATTTTGGGCGGGGCCCGCTCCCAGCAAGATGCCGGGTGGACGGGCCCCGCCGAGGATGTGGAGAGGGGGGGGGAGAAGAGAGAGAAAGCGGGAGAGCAGGAGCTGAACAGGGAGGGAGGGAGGCCAGAGTCTGATCTTCGCCCGGGGAGCCCATTCGGCCAGGGCTAAGGGTTGCGTGCTTCGGGCCCCTCCCACGCAGCCTCAGGGGCGAGGAGCTACTGCACATGCGCACACACTCTAGCGCGCATGTGCAGAGGTCCCGGCACTGGCTCCGCCCCCAACCCCTTGTGCTGTACCACGCCGAGCACGAAGACGTCCTGAGGAGCTCGCACAATCACAAAGTAAGTTTTAGGCGCCCTTTTTATTCCAAAAAATCGGCGCACCTTATGGAGGTGCGCCGTTCTTAGAGGGTGGAAACTTGGGTCCCTATATTCCATTTGCCATGTTCTTGTCCACTCACTTAGCCTGTCTATATCCTCTTCACAACTTACAATCCCACCTAGCTTTGTATCATCAGCAAACTTGGATAAATTACATTTGGCCCCTCACCCAAATCATTGATATAGATTGTGAATAGCTGAAGCCCAAGCACTGAGCCTTGCGGTACCCCACTAGTTACAACCATCCAACCGGAAAATGACCTATTTATTTACTCTGTTTTCTGTAGTCAAGCAATCCTCAATCCATGCTCGTATATTAACCTAATCCCACAAACCCCAATTTTGTTTAATAACCTTGTGTGGCACCTTATCGAATGACTTCTGAAAATCCAAATACATCACATCCACTGGTTTCCCCTTATCTATTCTTACCCCAAAAAACTAACAGATTTGTCAAACATGATTTCCCTTGCATAAATTCGTGTTGACTCTGCCCAATCCTATTATTATTTTCTAAGTGCCCTGTTACCACATCTAGGTTCTAGCTTTTCCCTTCTACTGATGTCAGACTAACTGGTCTGTTCCCAGTTTTCTCTCTCCCTCCTTTCTTAAATAGTGGGGTTACATTTGCTACCTTTCAATCCACGGAAACCATTCTAGAATCCATGGAATTTTGGAAGATGACAACCAATGCATCCACTATCTCTATAACCACCTCTTTTAAAACCCTAGGAGGTAGGCCATTAGGTCCAGGGGATTTATCAGCTTTCAGTCCCATTAATTTCTCTAGTACCATTTTTGTACAAATACTGATTTCTTTCAGTTCCTCATTCTCCACTATTTCCATGAGATATTTTGCATCTTCTTCCATGAAGATAGACACAAAGTACATGTTTAACTTCACTGCCGTTTCCTTATTCCCCATTATAATTTCTCCTGTCTCACCCTGTAAGGGACCCATGTTTACTTGTGCTAATCTCTTCCTTTTTACATACCTGTAGAAGCTTTTACAGTCTGTTTTTATGTCTCACTAGTTTACTCACATTCTATTTTCCCTTTCTTTATCAATTTCTTGGTGAATTCTAAAATCCTCCCAATCCTCATGCTTACCACTCTTTTTGGCAACATTATAAGCCTTATCTTTAATTTCTCGTTAGCCACGGTTGGACCATTTTCCCCGTGGTGTTTTTATCCTTAATGGAATGTATATTCATCGTGAATTCTGAATTATTTCTTTAAATGTTTGCCATTGCTTTTCTACTGTTACTGTTTCCTTTTTTAAATTAAGATACAGAAACGAGAGAGATGCAATGACAGACAGTAATTGAACTGAAGCTTTTGTTTCATAGAATATCGATATAGATAATAGGTACAGAAAAATGTCGAGTATGTTACACACTTTCTGTCCACAAATTTTACTTCCTGTTACCACAATTTTTAAGTAACATTTTCAAGTCAATGGAAATCACCTACATAAATGTTTATAATGGGAACTTTTCTATGTAAACAGCTGCCTGTCACTACTGTAATTGCAGCTTTCGTGTTGCACCCCGAAAAGGGTAACAGAGAAAGGCCAGCTGTAAAGGGGAAAATATAAAAAGCGATATGAGAAAGCTGAAAAGATAAAGAATATGGTCAGCACAGATGGGGAAAGGTAAGGGTTATACAATCAATAGGGAACGTGTGATGATAATAGCGCAGGAAGGGTGAGGATTAGGGAGATGGGAACAAGTAGTCTCATAAACTGATGCTACAAAACATGTTTCTCAATATTAAATCCCAACAGTAAACATGCTTCCATAGCTACATTACTCTTCAGTGGGGTGCAGCAGACACTGTAGGAGGATGGTAAACTGAGAAGGGTTTCAGCACATCCTCTGCTCAAAATGTGAATGTGAGAAAATGTATAAGCAACAGAGACAGTAAAGTGAACAAAGGAATCATGGAAAAATAACTAAAAGAATGTCAGACTGCAAATATTACAACATCAGCACAAATAACAGACTTGCTCAAGGTCTTAGTTACTAGTCACGCGAGTAAAATTGTAACATTTACAGGCAATGGGTGAGAAAGCTCTTTGTGAGAAAAAGTTGCTATAACCACTTGCCCGTATCTAATTGGGCAAGGAAGGCCAGGTATCGGCTCATGAGTGGACAAAGGGAAGGAGGGATCACAAAGGATAGGGTGAACTGAATGTCCCTCAATTGTATTACGTACTGAAAGTGTATAACCGTTGCGCCCCTACATTGTAACGGGGCTTGTCCGAGGGAAGTGGGCGCACTCTGAGGGAGAACGTCCCTTTGTTCTGATAAGTCCCGGCCGGTGAAACAAATAATAAAGACTGCTTTGTTATAAGCTGCTTTGGTGTTCGCCTCAGTGTATTCGCTGAAACAGATTGAGGGAAAAAGAACCCGTATCAACAAAACCACTGCTTACTAATTAATTTAAAATGAAACAATAAGAGAAATAAACACAGGCAGGACACTGCAGTCAAAAATTTTAAAAACGCACCAGTGAAGTTATCTTCTAAAGTTTTAAGATTGTGGGGAGAATAGGATCATAAATAAAACTTTGCTCCGAATAGGGAAGATAGAGGTTGGGAAGACTGGAGAGAATTTTTATAGAATCCTCATACAGCTTCAACTAACACAAAGTGACAGTGATGCGACTTAACATTTACTTGCAGTCAAATGAATGGGAAATGCAACAAGGGTGCAGGTGCCCACATACCAAGTATATTTATCCTTCTGTTTCATACATCTCTGGGCAGGAAATTGAAATAATTTGCTGAAGAGTGCACAGAGTATACAGTCTCTATTTACTTATAATGAGATACTGACATATCAGTCTATTTACTCAAAGACAGTGTCAAGGGCCTATGGCAAGGATTATAGGTGGAGAAGAGCACAATCTATAAGTTCAGAGCCCTTCACTACATCAAATTCTTCTCCTTTCCATATTTATAAAGTCTATCCTAGTATGGAAACAAACAAGAACTCCTATTGGAGAATAAGGGAGAGACTAGAGAAACTGGAGGAGAAAAGGTTAAGGAGGTTTAATAGAAATGTTCAAAAATTATGAGAGATATTGATAAGAGTAAATAAGGAGCGACTGTTTCTGCTGGCAAGAAGATTGGTAATCAGAGGACACAGATTTAAGCTAATAGATAAAAGAACCAGAGGGGAGATAAGGAGATATTTTTTATGCTGCGAATGACGATGATCTGGAATGCACTTCCTGAAAAAGGTGGTGGAAGCAGATTCATTAGTGACTTTCAAAAAATAATTTGATTCTGTATAGACTTGAAAATGAAAAATTTGCAGGGCTCTGCAGGAAGAGCAGGGGAGTGGGACTAATTGGATTGCTTTCAAAGAGATGCTGCCAGGCACGGTGGGCCAAATGGCCTCCTTCTGTGCTGCTTCATTCTATGTTTTTATTTATATAATGCCTTTAACATAAGAAAATAATCCCCAACAGAAGCATACTCACAAGAAAAAGCGACACTGAGCTAAAAAAGGAACTATTAGGAGGGGTTCCCAAAGCTTGTTAAAAGAGTAGGTCTTAAAGAAAAAGAAGGATGTGGAGAGGCTCAAAGGGTTGGGAAGGAATTCCAGAGTGCAGGGCCTGAAATGATGAAGGCTCAGCCACCAATGATGGGGTGAAAGGTGTGAGGATGTACAGGAGGTCGAGGATCCTTGGGGGACTCCAGAGGTAATGTTGCGGGAGCAGGAAGAGGCGCCATTATCCTCTAGCTACGATTGGATAGCTAAAACCACTTTGCTAATGATGATAAATAGAATCTCATCGGTTTTCAGCTTACCTTGAGAAATTATAATTAGATTACTTGATAGAGAATAAAAGATTTAACGACTATAAATCATGATCAGCTTTGTTAAGGACTTGGCTCCCTTTTAATCAGATACAGCAGGGTACTATTAAGCTTTTTGCAGAGTACAGTATGGCTTACAGACGAGAAATACAAACAGCATTTAGTTGCTCCAAAAGTACAAATTTGCATGCAGAGACAAGCCTCTTTCTCCAACAATTTTCCCCAAAAAGTAAACACTATTACCATACATTGTACAGAAATAAAAAAAATTTGTAGATGTCAACAGCGACTGTAAGCAAACAGATAAATAAATCATAGATTATGACAAGCATCATGTGTACCATATTTCAAGCCTTCATTCAGGTTGAGTGTCACTTTAATTTAAGCTGTACATCAATGGCAAGTCAGAGCACATCCTCAAACAGGGATTTTAAGTCACAAAATATCAACTCCGTGAAAATGAATTATAGTTTACCAACATACTTTCCCATTGACAGTTAATTTATGCAGGAAATAAAAGATAATGTACTGAAAGTAATACTGTTCGAAGCTTGCTCAGTGGAAAAGGTCAGTGATCTAACTAATCTTTACACTCCATGAAGTATTGATAATGCAACTGCTCTTATCTGCTGCACACATTACCTTGCAAAGATCAAGAAATAAGTATGTGTGAAGTTCACTGGAATTTCCAAGATGGAAAAATCAAAATATTCAACTGTCCCTGAATTGGTAACTAAAATAGTATCTTCACCACTTCTTCCAGATAACAAAAGTTTCAAACACAAGAAAGCAATGCTCAATAGTTTTTAAACCACACTGTTTGAGAACAAGCTGCATTCCGTAATTGCCCATTTAGACATTAATGAAATTGAGATTGCAATGGTAGGTATAAATTCATGGCAAAGTCAGCATTCCAACTGCTGCAGGCAAGAGATTTGTCACGTCACCTTCATTGTACTCTGTATTTGCTGAATTTACAAGTGATAGAATACAACAGTTCTGGAGATAGGATGTGATATTCATATCAAACATCAACAGCTTTAATCCATCCATTATGGAGAATACTCGATATTCCATTATGTTGGAATGCAGATTGGAAGCAGATTAAAGCTCAAGGGGCAGTGCAGAACCCTATTATAAAATGGATGTGGCCTCAATGGGATACCACTTTTTCCACAGATAACACATCAGCTGTTACATTACTGCCATCATACTCCACTGAAAGCAGGATAAAAGAAAAAACATCATTGACAATTGAAGACTCAAATGTGTAAAGCAATTTTTTTTTAAACTGACAACTAAATCAAAAACAGTTCTCCAATCACTTGAGCCATGTGGATGGTGAAAACCTCCCTTGGGAGCTGGCACCTCACGACTTGAGCCTCCTCCGGAAAATCCCCTCCGTGCCTTTCATTTGTGCGCGGAGGGGATTCCTGTACGGGCTGCTCTTGCACACTCTCCACGTTGCCATCCTCGTCTGCCGTCCGGACACGCCATGGCGCACCATCTTCCCATCCAGAGCAGGCGGGGGTCCCCAATGGAGGACTCTATATGCGGGAGTCCTCCCCTTATTTATTGGGGACTTGGCCTGGAGGGTGTTGCACGGAGCAGTCCCGTGCAATAATTTTTAAAGTCAGTTCACGGGCTCCCAGACCGCCTGTAATTTCTGTGGTCTAGAGGAGTCCGTGTTCCATGTATATATTGAAGGTGCGAGGTTGCAGCCCCTGTTCCAATATTTGAAGGGGCTGCTCCTCAAATTCTGGTTGCACTTCAGTCCCACACTCCTGATCTTTGGGCACCCTGTGTGGAGGGGAGCGGGCAGGTCAGAAGGCCTCCTCATAGGACTGCTCCTGGTCATGGCCAAGGTGGCCATCAGCCAGTCCAGGCAGCGAGCGGTCGAGGGGGGTCATTCAGCTCGACTGTCTGCCTCTCTTCCGCGATTACATCCGAGCCAGGGTGTCCCTGGAGATGGAGCACGCGGTGTCCACCGGTACGCTCATGGCCTTCCATGAGAGGTGGGCGCCGGAGGGACTGGAGTGCATCATCACCCCCGGCAACCAAATTTTGATTTGATTTAAGTTACTGCCAAAGTTTAATTTGTTTGTTGTGTTGGGTTTAGTGCCGCCCCACCCCCACCCCACCCACACTTTTAGCCAGGGGGCACTTGTATATATTTGTGTTTCTGGTACCCTCAAAAAAAAAATCAAGGGGGCACTTGTTTGAAGTTTTTGGAGTGTGTGCCCCCCCCCCCACCCTTTTTAATCAGGGGGGCACTTGATTGGTTGCAACAAAATAGTTGTAGATGGTGGAGAGGCTTTGAAAGGTCAGGTGAGCCACTCATTACACGGTACCCACTGACTGCGTTGATATTGCTGACCCAGCTAATGTTGGGGTTTCTACAATTGAAGATCATGGGAAAATGGCTGGCTTTATGCTTGTTGTATGACAGAGTCAGGTCCACTTGTTTAATTGTGATCACACCACAGCCTCTACGGTATTCTCTATTTCCAGCCCAAGAGTACAAAGGCCAATAGTTAACCAGTGTGTGTTAACAAGCTACTAACAAGCATGATCTGGCTTGAAGAGTGGAAATGAGTAAACCAATTAACTCGGACACAATAAAATTAATATACAGCACTGACGCTCTTCAGAAATACTGGATTTGGAAGCTAAAGGGGCAGAGTACAGGCACTATCCTACAATTGGGAAGGCAACCAAACAGTACATTGTGAACTGAAGTAATAGGCACCAAGAAATACTCCACAAAAATAAACTAAAATGTTTCCTGTACAAGAAACCTGGACAATAAATTGTACCAATGATTTTGGCGCTCCTATCTTTCACCGATGAAAATAGGTTTCAAATCCAGATAGGATAAAAGTCTTCTCTCTCTCTCTCTTTCTCTCCCTCTCTACTGGCTTCAAGAGTTTCCAGTGAAATTGAATTGAGCAGTCTCATCCTGAACCCTTAGCACAAAGTCACCCAAAAACTGGTGATTTCACTTAAATGGATGATTGGAAAAAGTACAAAGGGTGCTCTTCTGGAATTGAAGTTAAAGGAGGTGCTTGCAACAGAGTAGAAGACTTTTTTGTTGACTAGCCATGCCATTCTTGATCTTGCCCAAGGCTAAGTCAAAATGGAAATATGTCCCACTGCCCAGGTTAAATACTCTCCGAAAAGCAACAGTATTTTTTTTTTTAAATTGGTCATCAGCTATGAAAGGATTATCAGTGAAACCAGCAAAATGCAACAAAAACTAAGCAGATCAAATCCTCAACAAAATCTTCCCAGAATTCATACAATCAGTTCAGGCGTAACTGATGGTTGCTGAATTTGTACACAAAGTTCTTGAGGGCACACACACCCAGCATATGTCACATACTAATTGGGCTGAATTTTTGCCACCATTCTGCGCCTTTTTTTGGCGTACAATGCATTTTTTTGAGCAGACTAAAATCTGCAAGTTTCGACAAAGTTTCTGCGCCATTCTAAAATAGGTACGTCCAATTTCTTTAGTTCCTGATTTTTTGACGTCACTGGGTGCGCCACTTCTGGACATTTAAGCGAGTTTGGCCAAGAACGATCTTTTTCTAAAACAGTACATTACATCCTTCTGAAAAACCTTCCGCACACTTAAGGAAATCTTCGCAGCGAAGAGAAAATCGTCAGAGAGAAGACGCCATTGTTTTGGCCGAACTGAAGACATGGCACCAGTGGGGGGAGGGCCTTTCGGCACGGGAGGGCAGCAGCATCGGCTGGAGCGGGGGTCTTTTGGCTAGGGATAAGAGCGGCACTGGGGGCATGGGGTGCCATTCGGCCCGGGAGGACAGTGGCACCGGGGGCAAGTGGGGAGGCCATTCAGCCCGAGGTGACAGCGGGGGTGGGGGGCCAGTCAACCCGGGATGATAGCGGCACCGGGGGGGGGGCTTTTCGGCCCGAGATGACAGCGGCACCGGGGGCCTTTCGGCCCAGGATGACAGCGGCACCGGGGGCGGGGGGGCCATGCGGCCCGGGATGACAGCGGCACCAGGGGCCTTTCGGATCGAGATAGGAGCAGCACCGGTACCTGGGACAGGGGGCCATTCGGCCCGGGATAGGAGTGGCACCGGCGGGGGTCCTTTCGGCTGGGAATAGCAGCACTGTCATTTTCCGTTTCCAGCCCAGCCCTTCATCAGCAGTTTCCATCCTCGGCCCTTGGTCAGTTTCCCTTCCCAGCTTCATCCCTTCAGAGCATCCTTCGTTACCCTGGCAACATCAGTTTTTGGCGCATGCCTTAAGTTCCACCCACAGAGCTCAAAGCCAAATTCAAAAAGTTAATTCTGGCGAAACTCTGAACTTTTTTTTTTACTGGCGCAGTCGGGCTACAAATCGGACGTAACTCTTCAACTGCGCCAAAAATCGCCCGTGTGGAAAAGTGAGCCCTAACATACTGTAGTTACAATAGCCTTCCTATTCGTTTAGTGGTCATTAAGTCTCCAAGGCTTGAGACATTGCAGTTTCCCATCGCTTTGAGTGCAACTTTCAAGAGCCTAGTAAATGACACAGCTTGATGAGGCCAGCTGACATTGTGTTTGCTCACTATATCGCACATTAAACTTTCCAGCTTGTGCAGGGCTTGGGGTTAAAAGAGCTCCCAAATTAAATACAGTTTTTTGTGCATTTGCCAGACATTCTAAATGCAGTCAACCATCACAGCATCTGTCACACTGTATGCAACATTGGTGATGGCAATTTTTCACGTGACAAACTTTTGCGTTTATAAAAAGACATTAGTTTTAAATCACCACCATTGGCTGCAGATGCCTGCGTCTGCATTGAAGCCTGCTTGATCACAGCCAGTTAATTGCTCTATTTTCCAGTACATTCAAATCTTCTGGAATCTCATCCAGGTTTCCAACATTCTGGTAAGAGAAATTCCACCTTTTTTGGCATGAAGAACTAGAAGCAGAATATACCCAGAGGTGCTTCTGCCACTGCAATTATTCTTTCAGGGTGAGATTGTCGAAGCTGCTGTTGACAGCATTCCATGATGTGGTGAGTGCTACTTGCATGATGTGCTACTTGCAAGGTGAGAATTTTTTTTTTTTAAATTCGTAACCAATCTTTCCAATTCACAAACGCCAGAGTTCACCTTGCACACATCAAGGATCACTCTGCGCCAATGCTCTTAGCCAAAAGGCCTAGAGCCACTGCACCGTTCCTGGAAGTACTGCAATACCAGGTTCGTGCCATGGAGGTGGATGGGTCAGGCCCCCCACACACCTCCGTGGAGGTGGATGGGTCAAGCCACCCCACCCACCTCCTATTTCCAAAAAACATAGGAGAACCACCTTCCTGATCCAGGGAGAACCACTTTGGGGTCATGGTTACTCCCCTGTCAGGTCAGTTACGCATGATCTTAGCCAACAGGCCGAGATGAGAATTACGATAATGCTCCTCAGTTACAAAGTAGTGTTCCACCCGGAAGAACAGCATGCACATGGTGAAGTTCATCAGCACGCATCAACTGTTTATTCATGACTGCTAATTCCATTTGGATAACATCAATGCGGAATAGGAATTTGATGTATCCAGTGCAGAAGTATGAATTATATATCACTGTTACTCATAAGTCATAGAACACTTTAAAATAAAAAGTTGAACAAAAATGTAGCCCGAATTAGAAAGTCAGAAGAAACGTCGTCTGGCTCTTGCATCATCCTGGCAGGGGCAGAGTACTTTTTAAAACTTAAGAAATTTCCTGCAGCAGCCTCCACATAAAAAATACAAGTAGGAAACCAGACTAATATCTTAACTGCTGCCATCAGACTAACCAAAGTTTTACCCTTAGTCTTTATACAGGCCTCGACTGGAATGTTTGGCAATGCAAGAATATTCTGTGCTACACTATCCAGTTCGAATACTGCAGGTTTCAAAAGAGCTGGGCTGATTGTTTCCACCCAGTTAAGCTCACTAATTACGTAAAAGCACCAATTGTCATCCCAGACAGAGCAACATACCAACACACGTGGACGGCATGATGTCATTACTAACCACAGCTATTTTATCCAAATTGCCAGATGTCTTCAATTGGCACACCAAATGATGTTAAATGAACACAGCACCGACTACATATATTTGTAAAAAAAACTCTTGTATCCTGGACCCTCTAACATAAGGCATCACTGAACTAAAGTTTAAACCAAATGGGACAAATTGCTGCCCTTTCATATTGAAATCAAGTATATATTTATTGAAACTCGACTGTGCCTTCATGTAAAAATTTCACTTGAAAATTGAGAGAAATAATCTTTTGGTTATCTCATTCAACAGGGTTAACTGGAATTCAAAAAGTCAGCAGATGTGTAAAGTGCTTGATGCAAATGAAAGTTTAAAGGTTATATGTGGTGCAGTATCTGCTTATTTTGCCATAAAAATTTACATAGTGGAAAAAAAAAGGATGTTCCAATTCCTACGTGGTGTTTAATTCATCCGACCTGATACTAATGGCTACTGTACTGTAAAAAAAATCTAATAGCATCATTATGCACTTTCAAATGGCTCTGCTGCACAATCTAAATGTACTAAGCAAAATTTCAGTATCCCATCTGTTTTCTCTTTGTGCATCACTACTCATCTATACCCACAGCCAAAATCAGTCACCAAAAATAATTAATGCCATTACAGCAACACTGAGTGCTCATCACAAAAAATATCGCCACAGTGTCGCTGTTCACCAATTGTGAAACATGGAGCTACCAATTCAATTTTATATTGTGCACATCTTCAATTAATTTAATCTGCTGTAACAGTGAGATAATGGAGCCAATTCAATATTTATGAAAAAATGAATGCTGCTTCTATATATACACGGGTGTGATTTCATTGGGGAGGTCGAGCTGACAGCTCTCATCATTTCAACCAGTTGCTAATCTGTTTGAACAGGATCTGCTAGCTCCTCTCAGATCTCCAAACCAGTTAATAACAACTCTTCATAGTTTACTGACTGATAGTACCTCATTTCCATCCTACTTTTCAGCATTCAAGAGAAAGCATCAAAAATATTTTGTGACAAAGACAGAGAAAAACTGTTTGGTCTGTAACACCATGGAGATACAGTCCCATCAACTTGACTTGCGGCAGGGGTGGGAGTGGTGGTGGAATATGACAAGACCAAATCCTAGCTGACAAACACTGGCCCTCCCATGGACAAAACACAGAGCAGATAATAAGATTATACAGCATAGCTTGTACTCCTTCTGCTCCAATTATTTTTTGAAATAAACTAGCCTTTGGGGAACTTAAAGAATTACCCCTCCCCTAAAAGCAGAGCAACCCACAAAACAGGAACAAATATTTCCATGAGTGACAGGATGCCTCCTCTAATGAAGGTTACATCATCTACACTGATGAATTAATAAGCACCCCTCCCAACACATACTTCATGTGTCACAGGAAATGATTTAAAAGGAATCATGACAACTCATTCTCCAGCAAATCAGCAGGCAGAGAATTAACCCTTTGTGAGCAGAGTCTGCTTCACAGTACTTGTCGCATACTATATTCCTTTGGTAAGAATGAGAACACATTATATTTTCAAAGAATGTAACGCAAGTACAGATAATATTCCTGGTAATTCAAAGTTAGCTGCAACTGTGGAAATGGTCAGAAAGTCACAACAGTGTTAAAAGGATTGCAGTATTTATCATCTAATCTTCTTGTGGTACACCAGTGTACAAAAGCATTCTCACATTACCCATTGGGTAATGTTAATTTGATTAGAAGTTGCTCAGATGTCAGCCACCCATAAGTCAGAAGGCTGCAGTCTTCATCATTAATAATACTGCCAGTTGGGGGAAGTACTTGCAAGTTATAATAGGAGGTGGGTGGGGTGGTTTGACCCATCCACCTCCACGGAGGTGTGTGGGGGGCCTGACCCATCCACCTCCATGGCACGAACCTGGTATTGCAGTACTTCCAGGAACGGTGCAGTGGCTCTAGGCCTTTTGGCTAAGAGCATTGGCGCAGAGTGATCCTTGATGTGTGCAAGGTGACCTCTGGCGTTTGTGATCTGACAAAGAATTGGAAAGATTGGCTACGAAAAATTTATAATGGGCTGGAATTTGATCACCATTTCGGTCCCGTTTCTCGGTGGTATTCCTGTTTTTTGCTTGAAAACCACCAAGTTTCATCAAAGTGTTCCGCTGGCAGTTTCGAAATATCAATGGGGAGCGGATCGCCGGCTTGGAAGACTAAAAAAACCGCCAGTTTGGTGGTAGCGGTGTTCTGTAGCGGAGGGAAAAAATCAGCTGGAGCAGCCCTTTGATCAGCGATAAGTAAGAAACCCTGCAAAAAATGGTAAGTGAAAGTTTAAAAAAAATCTTTTGCAGCTGTAATGTCTGTAAGCTTATAATGTTTGTAGCTCCACACTGTGGATGTGGACGTATTGTGTACTGCAACTGCAGGGTTAATAATAAACAGAACCAGGCAGATTCCAGAGGCTTCCGAGAGAGCTGCCTGCCATGTTAGGAGCTGTGTGTGCTGTGCTCTGTCAAGATGTCACATTTGCGGCGAGATGGGATTTTTCGGATGATTTAAAGCTTAAATTTTGTTGGTGAAGGATTCAGCCAGCCAACAGAGAGACTTTGGAAGTTTCTGTCTTTGGAAAAAGCTACAAAATCCGAGGTAAAATACAGCACACGGTGTGAACAGCTAGAGATTAAAATGGCGGTGTAATTGGACATTTGGGGGAATATCGACACAACCAAGAATGTTTTAAAGCATATGTGGATCGGCTAGAAATGTATTGCACTGTAAATAACAATCGAAGTTCCAGACAATGCAGTCCAGGACCGGGCTGTGTTGGAACGTAAGAAAGCGATCTTCTTATCGGAGGCAGGTCCGACATTGTACGAAACCCTTGTAAATCTGCTTGTGCCTGACGAGCCAAAGGACACAATGCTTAAAGAGATTTTAATGAAGTTGGATCAGCACTATAACCCCAAACCGTTAGAAATTGCTCAAAGCTATAGTTTCGGGATTCGGAATCAAAAGGCTGATGTAAGTATCGGTGATTACATCGTTGCATTAAAAAAGCTATCGATGCACTGTAATTTTGGAAACTTTCAAAACCGAGCATTACGGGATCGTTTTGTTTGTGGGGTGAAAAATGATGCGATCAGAAGGAAGTTATTGACGACTGATGACTTGACTTTTGAGATTGCTTGTTAGACAGCGAGGTTGATGGGCATGGCCGAATATTATTCCCGAGAATTAAATAATGATTACGGTCATCAGTCAACCGAGGTAAATCACCTGCAGGTTCAAAGTAAAAGACGGTGGGGGCTCAGAAACTGGAAATTCTAACAGAACGTCGAAGTCATGCCTGGGACAACACATTGCTCAAAGTTGTCCATACATGAAGGCAGAGCGTTTCTTCTGCAGAAAGACTGGGCATCTTCAGAATGCATGCCGACTGAAGGGTAAACCAGTTTTTAAAGCTATGAGTCAAGCGTTCAAAGCTATGAGTAGAAATCCAAAGAGACTACATAGCATGGAAGAACAACAACAGGACGAGTTGATAGAAACATAGAAAATAGGTGCAGGAGTAGGCCATTCGGCCCTTCGAGCCTGCACCACATTCAATATGATCATGGCTGATCATTCACCTCAGTACCCCTTTCCCACTTTCTCGCCATACCCTTTGATCCCTTTAGCCATAAGGGCCATATCTAACGCCCTCTTGAATATATCCAATAAACTGGCATCAACGCCTCTCTGCGACAGGGAATTCCACAGGTTAACAACTCTGAGTGAAGAAGTTCCTCCTCATCCTAAATGGCCGACCCCTTATCCTAAGACTGTGTCCCCTGGTGACTTCAACATCAGGAACATTCTTCCTGCATCTAACCTGTCCCATCCCATCAGAATCTTATACGTTTCTAGGAGATCCCCTCTCATCCTTCTAAACTCCAGTGTATAAAGGCCCAGTTGATCCAGTCTCTCCTCATATGTCAGTCCAGCCATCCCTGGAATCAGTCTGGTGAACCTTCGCTGCACTCCTTCAATAGCAAGAACGTCCTTGCTCAGATTAGGAGACCAAAACTGAACACAATATTCCAGGTGAGGCCTCACCAAGGCCCTGTACTACTGCAGTAAGACCTCCCTGTTCCTATACTCAAATCCCCTAGCTATGAAGGCCAACATGCCTTTTGCCTTCTCAACAGCTTGCTGTACCTGCATGCCAACTTTCAATACCAGATGAACCATGACACCCAGGTCTTGTTGCACCTCCACTTTTCCTAAACTGCCACCATTCAGATAATATTCTGCCTTCGTGTTTTTACCACCAAAGTGGATAACCTCACATTTATCCACATTATACTGCATCTGCCATGCATTTGCCCACTCACCCAACCTGTCCAAATCACCCTGCAGCCTCTTAGCATCCTCCTCACAGCTCACACCACCACCCAGTTTAGTGTCATCTGCAAACTTGGAGATATTACACTCAATTCCTTCATCCAAATCATTAATGTATAATGTAAAGAGCTGGGGTCCCAGCACTGAGCCCTGCGGCACTCCACTAGTCACTGCCTGTCATTCCAAAAAGGACCCGTTTATCCCAAATCTCTGCTTCCTGTCTGCCAACCAATTCTCGATCCATGCCAGTACATTACCCCCACGTCATCAGGAGCACGAGATTAACGGACGGCGATTCGGAAAGTATCAAAATCCACATAGATGTTGCGGGATTCAAAATACCAATGGAAATTGACACGGGTGCATCCATGAGTGTAGTACCGGAGTCACTATATTGCGACAAATTGCGTGATTTTCAACTGGAGAAATCCAAGATAGAGCTGCGAGGTTACTCGGGAGAGAAAATTCCTGTGGTAGGTCGTATCACCATACCGGTGAAATATAAAGATCAATTTCAGAACTAGCCTCTAATAGTAGTGAAAGGAGACAAGTCTGCTTACTAGGAAGAAATTGGTTGAGCTCACTTAAGCTGGATTGGAGTAAGATTTTCTGTGTGGAAGTGAGATTTTCATCAACAATGAGGTTATCAATTAGTATCCGAAGGTGTTCTGCGAATCGGGCAGTCCAATCCAAGCCTTCAAGGCGAGTGTCAGGGTACATAAGGACGCTAGATCGGTTTACTACAAGCCACGTTCCGTACCATATGCACTCAAGGAGAAAGTTGAGCAAGAACTCAAAAGACTAGAGACTGAGAACATTATTTGTAAGATAGATCGATGTAATTGGGCTACACCCATTGTTATTGTACCCAAGTCCGATGGTAAGGTAAGATTGTGTGGTGATTATAAAGTAACCGTAAACCAGGTTCTAGAGGATAATGTCCCCAATACATTGCCGAATATAGAAGATTTGTTCGCAACACTGACTGGTGCTCAGATCTTCTCAAAACTGGATCTTACGAATCCCTACTTACAGCTTGAACGAGATGAGGAGTCCAAGTCATGTTTGACTATAAATACTCATCTAGGCCTATATCAATTTAATAGGCTATCGTTTGGAGTGTCTTCCGCCCCTGCCATATTCCAAGGGGTGATGAACCAGATTTTGCAAGGTATTGAAGGGGTAGTATGTTATTTGCATGACATACTAATTTCAGCACCAAATAGACAAATTCATAACATATTGAATGAAGTCCTCAAACGGCTAGAAATGCACAGAGTATGAGTGTCTGCTCGTAAGTGTGGGTTATTTAAAAACTCAGTGGAGTACTTAGGGTAGAGTAGACAAAGATGGTTTACATCCGACCATGGAAAAATTGGATGCAATTAGAAATGCACCCACTCCCAGGAATGTCACTGAACTTCGTTCATTCTTGGGTCTTTTGAACTATTATGGGAAGTTCCTACCAAATTTGGCTAACAGTATTACATCCACTGAATGAACTTTTGAAAAAACAGGTCCATTGGAAGTGGTCAAAAGAATGCGATACAGCATTCAAGGAGTGTAAAAGCAAATTGGTAGCGAGCACCATGTTAGTTCACTATAACATATCGAAGGAGATTAAGCTAGCATGTGATGCCTCTCCGTATGGAGTTGGAGCAGTAATCTCTCATGTATTAAGTAGTGGGGAGGAGAGATCAATTGCTTTTGCTTCACACACTCTCAGTGCCAGAGAGAGTAATTATGCGCAAATTGAAAGGGAAGCTTTGGCATTAATTTTTGGGGTCAAGAAGTTTCACAAATACTTGTATGGTCGTAAGTTTACCATCGTTACAGACCATAAGCCCCTAACAGCAATTCTCCATCCAAAGTCCCCAGTTCCAACATTAGCTGCAGCCCGAATGCAGAGATGGGCTTTGATTTTGTCAGTGATATTGAATACATACGATCAGTTGATCACAGTAATGCTGATGCACTGTCTAGATTGCCTTCCCCATCACAAGTTACACCAGATAGGGAAGAAGTGTTTTATTTTTCATACATTGATGAACTGCCAGTCACAGCTGAAGAGATTGGTAGAGCAACCAAACGTGACCCAGTGATGTCAAAGGTGTATGAGTATATTGCAAATGGATGGTCAAACCAGGTAACAGACAAAGATACTCATCCATTCTTCATTCGTAGGAATGAATTATCAGTCGATAAAGATTGTATCATGTGGGGTGCACGAGTGGTTATACCAAATAAGTTCAGGTCCAAATTATTAGGAGACCTCCATGACCAGCACCTGGGAACGTGCTTGACCAAGAGTTTTGTACGCAGTTATTTATGGTGGCCAGGTCTTGATAAAGATAGAGAGTACATCGTGAGTCAGTGTAAGCAAGCAACCACCACCAGTACCATTACAGCCATAGAAATGGCCTCCCAGGGTGTGGAAAAGGCTACATATTGATTTTGCTGAGTTAGAAGGACAGCAATTGTTCATTGTGATTGATAGCCATTCGAAGTTTCCAACATGGAAAATAACAAATAAAACATTGGACATTTTACAAAAATTATTTTCTTCATTTGGCCTCCCTGAAGAGATTGTTTCGGATAATGGACCACAATTTCGTTCAGAAGAATTTGCACAATTCACGAGCAAAAATGGTGTGAAACATACCAAGGTTCCACCATACCACCCTGCTTCGAATGGTGCAGCAGAGCACACTGTACAAACTGTAAAACATGCCCTCATAAAACAAATGTTAGATCCAAATCCAAGGAAATGACAATTGTTATTGGATCACAAATTGGCTAATTTTTTGATTACCTATCGAAATACTCCTCATACAACTACTAGTTGAACTCCAGCAGAGTTGTTTCTCAAACGACAGCCACGAACCAGATTCTCATTGTTAAAGCCAAATTTGGCACAGTCCGTAGAAGAAACACAATTAAAACAGGAAGCGAATCATGATAGAGGTAAAGTATAAGAGAGAAGTGTGAAATTAAACCAGAATGTGAGTGTGAAGAACCATCACCATAAATAGTTAAATGGTTACCAGGAAGAGTGGTGAAGATATGTGGTCCTCGCACATATTTGGTAAAGTTGTTTGATAATGGACAGGTTATGTTTGTTCATATTGATCATATTGTACCTATAGACATGGAAGAAGTTGAAGGTGGGAATGATTCAATTATTTCTGACTCATCAGATAGTTTTGATACACCAGTAGCAAATCCTAAATCCATGTACTGGAAACAAATCCAGGAGAGAATCAGAATGAAAGTCTGAGTCCGAGTCAGGAAAACAAAGAGCCTGAAGTTAGAGTGAGTTCAAATGAAAATCAAGGAAATTCCATGGAGAAAAACGTTCCTCAGGATGAGCCTCGAATCAGTTTAGATTTGACACCAGGTTTGGAAGGTTCTGTTAGAGAGCGAAAGTATCCTCTTCGAAACAGAAAACAAGTGGTAAAGTTAAATTTGTAAATATGAAAAAATAAGTCTATATCCTGTGTTATGTATAAACATGAAAGTTATGTATGATGTTTGTGATAATAACTTCTTCATTAAGGAGGGAGAAGTGTAATGTCTGTAAGCTTGTAATGTTTGTAGCTCCACACTGTGGATGCGCATGTATTGTGTACTGCAACTGCAGGGTTAATAATAAACAGAACCAGGCAGATTCCGGAGGCTTCCAAGAGAGCTGCCTGCCATGTTAGGAGCTGTGTGTGCTGTGCTCTATGACGATATCACAGCAGCGATTCAGCGGCGAAGGGTTTTGTGAATGTTTTTCAATTTTTGTTTTTTGAAAAACAATTGTCTATGTTTTCCCCGCTCCCTAGGCCCAACTCACAACCTCAGAGTAAATTTTGAGTAAGTACTGCCCAATTTGACCAGGATCATGTTTTCCACAGAAGACTGATTTTTCCCCGCTGGGCGGAATTTTTTCCATTTTTTGATCAATTTTCTGCCGGCCTTAATTGAATAATCATAGCGTTTTTTGGGGGCGGCAATCCGGTGGTGGCGGTTTTTGATCAAATTCTAGCCCGTTAAGTTTATTCATACATATGCCACTAAAGGGCCCAATTTTCCTCTTTGCCAGAGATACAAAATCACCCTGATTTTGAGCCATATGTTCAATTTAGATTTTCACAATAGGCCCAGCTCACTTATACTGGCCGGCAAAGTGTAGCGCTTTTTAAACTGACCACTACTGTTACTATATACTAGCAAATCTTCCCAAGTCCGTGAATGCAGTTGAGTTAGGTTTTATAAAGAACAGGTGATTATGCCAAGGACTTATCAATAGCTGAGGGTATAGCAATAACAGAATTGGTCTTGGGATCTAGCAGTACTTCATACCACTGGGGGAGGGGGGGTCATGTGGTTGCGGTATCACAGCAGGGGAAAGATTGGCAGTATAGGGGAGGGGAGGGCAGGGTCGAGCAGCCTTGTGGGCGGAGAGGTCCAGAAAGATTAAACTGCGCCGCCGCCCCCCCCACCCCCACCCACCCCTCGTGCCGGCAACGGTTTTTTGTATCATGATATACAACATCTCAGTAATGTCCATTAGGCAGCAATTTCTCCTACTCCATATAGGTGGAATGTCATTCAGAAGTTTATAGCAAATTTACATTTGAAAAAAATGAACATATATACAATTTTCACCCCACAATTAAGAATATTTTCTCCCCATGCCTAAAGTACATAAATTAGCACCATAGGCCCAGGTTTCCGATATCCGCTAGAACAGAGCACCTCCGAGAGGCCCACCTATTTTGTGGAATGAAAAGCGCGCCAAAAACCTACCTCGCGATTCTTCGAGTGCAGCAGGCCTATTCAGCAGTCAGTGCAACGCAGCACTACAGCAGGGGGGGGGCCGGGGGGCGAGCTACAGCCCTAAGCCAAAAAGAGTGCCGGCAGCTGCTCGCATGCGCAGTAGCTCCTGGCCCCCAGATTCTATGTGCGTGTGCTGCTGGCTGTGTGGGAGGGGCCCGAAGCACGCAGCCCTAGCCCTGGCCGAATGGGCTCCTGGAGCGGGCAGAGCGCCGATTTCCAGCCTGCAGCACGCAGCCCCTAGCCCTGGCCAGGCTCCCGAACGGGTAGGTGAGGTAGGAACTTTTTATTTTTTATTTATTGATTTATTGATCATTTATTATTGATGATGGTTCTTTATTTTTAAAAGTGGTGTTTAATGTTTTGGAAAAGCCCCTAATATTCCTTCTCCTCCCACGCCCAATTCTAAAGTACACAAGGTTTTTCTGAGTGTACAAAAGTCGACACTTACTCTGTGTTCTAAGTTAGTTTGGAGTAACATTTCGGTGCCTAAACTTGCAAAACAGGCGTAAGTGGCTGGTAACACCCCCTTTTGGAAAAAAAAATGAACTAAAACAAAACTAAACTAACTTACTAGAACTGGAGCAAACTGAATGCCGAGAATTGCGATTTCCAAGATACTCCAAACTAAACTAGTTGCTCCAAAAAAGGAGTAACTCCACCCGAAACTTGGGCCCCATGTTACTAAGGTTTTGGAAGAGTATTTAATACCAATTATGGCATTTCTTACTCCAAACAATTATCCTCCAGGAAATCTAGGTTCTTGCCAGTGCCTCTGCTAACAGTACAAACATCATTGATAGAGATGCAGGTTACTGTCTTTTATGGTCACCAGTTGGCCAAGAGATTCAGCTCACCCACACTGGCCAGTAAAGTAGTTTTGAGCTATTAGGCTGTAGCTTCCTTCCTAGTCATTGGGATGGTATGACAGCCGGAAAAACCTATGAACCACATCTCAGAAATATCCCCACATATGGCTTTTCCTGTTGT
The DNA here is from genome assembly GCF_044704955.1 of Pristiophorus japonicus. Taxonomy (NCBI): domain Eukaryota; kingdom Metazoa; phylum Chordata; class Chondrichthyes; family Pristiophoridae; genus Pristiophorus; species Pristiophorus japonicus. The sequence continues at coordinate 173,249,638 of NC_091985.1, forward strand.
TCCAGCTGTTCTGGAAGTCACCCAGTGCCTGGAATGCATTTGGTTAGAGAATGTTTTAGGATGTCTAGCTTTCAAAGCAAGTTTCAAGGATTTGACAGGTGCACCTTTTATGACCAAAAGTCACTGATGAGGTAATGCAACCCGCCTGCCAGCACAGTCTTCTCCCAAATGCCTTCAACTCAAAGATCCTGCCAACAAAGGGGTCTGCAAGTGTGACCACACAATGGCCAGCTGGATGAATCTTAAGCCCTCTTCCCTCATCATTCACAGTTTGCCATACATTGCAAAGAACAACAAACTCAGTGCCAGAAAATGAAGCCTCAGACTATGAGCATTTAAAAAATATTTTTGCACTGTATCCCAGTACAGCTTTATATTCACATGCCAAGTATCTTCATTTTGTGTCACGGCAAGAGTACAATTTTAAGAGTGATGCTTGTAAATGTTCATTTTCAACCAGGCTATATGCAAGAATGGAAATAAAAATGGAAAAATCTTCATACACTATCAATTTACAAAGCAACACAGATGTATAGCAAAGACTCAACCCTCCTGTGTCCATATGCAGCTATATGGTTCAAACAGGAAGAGAAAGCAATGTGAAAATTATATGGAAGGTAATAAATGAAGGAACAAAAGCAAGTGCGGTAGTTGCACAAAGTTTAGTTACAAACACCTTCAAAGCATTCTAAATTATATAAAGACATTGCAAATAGTGGACCGACAGTTCAAGATCTATTCAATGTTAAGTGTTTACAAAATGGTCTATAACCCATTACACAGAACGGTGATTACAGGTGTTAACAGGTCAAATACTTGCACTGATCGATTCAGAGCTCCACTAGGTTTAATCCACTAACAATTTTAAAGCTAAATGAAGCTTAGATTTTAGTATTGTATGAATAGTAAAACAGTGGTGCAGCATTTTAACATCTGAATGAGGCAGAAATTCTGGCCTCCCGGGTCCATACTGAGTGTCTACGGACCAGGGAAGGCATCACAAAAGCCGGTTTTCAGCGCACAATGCGATGCGCTGAAAATCAGCTTTTCCGATGACAGATTTTTCGTATCTCGGGAGCGAGAACATTTGCATGGGCACGATTGCGGGATTAACCCATATCTTGCCCACCAAATGTCTTCAAAACTCTTGGGCCTGATAAAAGCAGGTGCATGTCCTACTTTTACAAGTATAAGAGTTTTAAAATACACAAACATTTTAAGATAAAATTATAAAAACACATTTTATTATTTAAAAACCCTCCACTATGGTAAGTTTATTTAAAACCATAATTTTAAAAACTTTAAAAATTGGAAAAACATATTTTTTTAAATACATAAATAATTAATTTAAATTAATAAAAATGTTGTGTATTTTTTATTATTGGTTTTGTGTGTTTTGGGGGCTGTTTCTCATTCATAACTTACGGAGTTCCCATTATTATAAATGAGAACATACTATACCTGATTGGCTGCCCAGAGCCATGTGACTCCAGCTCCAGTGCAACGCGCAGAGGAGGCCGCACGACTAGGAACTCGTGTGGGTGCAGCAGGATAAGGTAAATGCGCATTTTTTAAAGTTTTTTTTTACCCGACTGCCGATCGGAAGCGGACGACCAGGATTTCTGGGCCTATATTTCCACTAAAATATCTATGGAACTACCTGAATTGTTTTAGATTTTTGTTCTGCAACACCATGACCCATTTACGATTGTTAGCAATATCTTGATCAACAGTATTTTTATGAAGAGGTGAATAAACCTGGTCAGACTGCGTTTTAATTCAATTACAATTATCCCATTACTAAGTAACATAGCAACTGGCAAAATAAAACCATTTACAAACCAATTTTTGTCCCTCCCTAATCACCTCCCACCCTCACCTATACCCCAATAATGATTTTGAAAGTTATAGCTGTACAGTAAATCACAACGATCCAAGATGTGATTCACTAAAAGAATTCTGCACATTATCCATACTATTTGTAGCTTGACCTCTGATCCAACACTGTTGGAAGCCCAATTCATTTAGCTTTTCTTCACTTCGATATCCTTTAATCCTACAATGTGGTACATTGATATCAAACTCGTGTGTGTGGAACAAGCCATTTTGCAAATGCAGTGGTATTTCACATAAAAAGTTCACAGCACAGGAACAGACAAGTTTACAGTAGTTAGTTCACTATGCATGTCCTAAAAGGACAACTGGTAATTTGGCAGCGTACATGTTGCTGGAATAAATGACTGTTTTCTAGCCCCAGTTCATCTTCAGGTTATATGGGTTTAGGGATTATATGGCAACATTCTGATTGACATTTTACACGCATTAAAGAACCTCAATTTATTTTGCTGCAGTCTAGGAAACCGTTAAGACTATCAAATGCGTGCTGCTGGCCCAACATTTCAGTGATTAAAAACTGAAAAATGTTCAGATCAACCCAACTGCCATTCCAAAAAAGCATAGCATAGAAGAAAAAGATACAAGAGGAAAGATCCTTAACATTTTAAACTTAGTCCAAGTATACTATGATAGGTAGAGTTGCTCATTAATTATCCCCAAAAATTAAAAATGTTTAATGAGTTCCCTTTCACAATGAGTAGTTCAACTATAATTATATTCTCTCAGTGGGGAAAAAAACCCAAAAGAAAGTGGGGGGAAAAAAATTCCACGACTACAACTGGAAGTTGTTTGATGGGATTCCCCTTCTCCTACTGGACACTGTGCATGCAGGAACAGCAAAGGATCAGGCTCAGCTGTGTCACACAAGTCAAATGACCTGTTGGCACTCTGTCTGTGGCCAATTAGCCAAAGCATGAGGAAGCACTTTAAGCATATTGAACAGTATTCTCAGCCCAAGTCAGCACCTTCAGGAGAGAAGGGAAAAAATTCCAGGAACAGAAGGAAATGCAAATCCCAAATGATTGCAATGATTGGAGTACTGAATAGGCAACATACAGCATTGTGATGAACACAAACATTAGATCGGTTGCTGTTCACTGCCTCAGTTTGATTAATATGAGGGAATCTGAATGTGCAAATGTCTTCAACTAATCTTTATTTGTAGAGCTGTTCATCACATCTTCAAAATTAAAATGCAAAAATATTCATTTGGAGCTTTAAATATTTTCCTGAGTATTGTCAAAAGTTAGATGTGCATTTTCCTGTGTATTTCTGCTGAGTTCACAAAAGCAGAATGTGGCTACAAAGGGCAAGTAAAGGTTTCAACTATGATGTTAATAAATATTAATGAGTTTCATAAATTATTAAGTTTCATATTTAATGTTACAAAACACTGCAATTACTAAACACTACATTAAAACATAGACTTTGTCCTAATACTGGTCTGGCCATTTTTAAAGCTTTTTTGGTCCAGTACTTGAATCGCTGGGGCCGTAATTGCCCACAGCAGGAAATTGAGGACATTTTGAATTAACCAGAAATTTACCACACGGCGGGAGTCAGAGGGAAGAACCGGAAAATTGGCTCTTTAACTCTGACACCACCTCCCAGCGCTTTGGAGCGCTCTTTGAGGTGGTGTAGGAGCAGGTTTGCGAGGGAGCGGTGCGGTGGTCAGCGTGGCGATGACACCAGTGCGACGCATCGCAACATTCCTCCCCTTCACTTAAAGGGGAGGGACACCGAGGCCGACGTGGAGCCCACCGGGCCACTAGGGAGGTGTTCGGCCGGACTGCCTGTAGGCCCAGCTGAACAAATGGCCGCCATTGTCGCGCCGACTCAAGAGTCGGTCAACAATTAAAATAAAATGCAGGCTGTGGCAGTGCGCCCTCCCCTTTAAGGGCAGCCACACCGCCCAGCCACTGGTAGCTTCCCATCGCGCGAAGCTGTCGGGGACTGCGCTCCCACAGGGCAATAAGGGGTCAGCGCGCCGGGCAGGGCGGAAACATGGGGTGCGGCGGAAACCCATTCCCACCGCCCCCAGCTCAGAGGCAAATGCGGATGGGTCAGCCCTACCCACGGGCGGAAGGGCCTTCCTGCCCCGTTAGAGGCGGTCGTGGGCCTTAAAGAAGGGGACAATTTCCCCCCCACTATGTTTTATTATTGCATTTTGGGAACAGTAATTTTACAAATCATACTTATTTTACCTCACTTCAATCAACTTGATTCTCTGCTCAGCAGAGACGAAGTGACACAGGCAATATGAACTTAACTCTCAACAGCATTGGGAAACTACATCATATTTCAGCATCATCCGAACTATGACAATACACACATTCAGCAACCCATTCTATGGAACCATCAGTGCCTTGATCCAATCCTATGCAAAATCCTGCATATGGCACACACTTCCTGTCCATAAACTATTTTCTGCAATGCTTTTCTTGTCAATACTTACAATGGAAGCTGTCTACATAAATAGTTACAGTGGTCTCTGCATGTGCAGAATGCACAACTTCCCAGTATGGTAGGAGGAATAAGGAAGCTAGTTATTACTTGGAAGGTGGGAAACTAAGAGGAGCAGAGAGATCTGGCAATACATATAGGGAAATCAGTAAAAGTAGCAACATTAAGTTGATAAGGCCGCATATAGAAATGGGGTTAACTTCAAGAGGAATAGAATGCATAAGCAGAAATTTATATAGACCCTTATTAGACCATACGTGAAGTACTTAAGTTCTGGTCTCAATACTACAAACAGGATATTGAAAACTAGAGAAAGCGCAGAAAAGATTTACAAGGATGTTATCAGAATGTTATCAGGAAAGATTTAGCAGGCCGGGCTGTTTTCTTTGGATACGAGAGGACTAAGAGTATATGTGATAGAAGTCTTTAAAATTATGAAAGGGTTCGATAAGGTGGATGTGGAGAAACTGCTTCCACTTATGGGGCAGTCCAGAACTAGGGGGCATAAAAATAAGATAGCCACTAACAAATCAAAAAAAAATTAGGAAGAATTTCTTCACACAGAATGATGATAATGTGGAACTCACTGCCAAATGAGGCAGATAACATTGATGTATTTAATGGAGGCTTGATGTATTATTGAGAGGGAATAAAGGAATATGGGGACAAGACAAGAAAAGATCATTGGAGTTGGGGCAAGTTCATGAAGAGTATAAATACCAGCATAGACCAGTTGGGCCGAATGGCCTGTTTCTGTGCTGTAGATTTTATGTATTTCTATCAGTAACATTTAGTTCAGCGCAATTATTCGCACGTTTCTGTTCTGCTTACAGCAGTTTCTGTATGGTTGCCTTTCAAAATTATTTGAAAAAGACTAGAAGCCAAATTTCAAAAGCTTTTCTTCGTGAAAGGTTATACTGAGTGTGTACTTTTAAAAAGCAGGAGCGAAGGGCAAAAAGGAGATATGTGTGAGAAATAGAGACCCACAATTCTACCAAATCACAAGTACCTGTTCCACAGATGCCAGACTAAAGGACGCTCCCCTCTGTGGCTGCCAAACCCCAGCAGCTCTAGTTTAGTGCTGCCAAATCTGAGGACTATCTGCCAGTGTTACTAAATTCTAATCGATACAAGATCTTGTGCTCCACTATGAGACTCCACAATACAAAATAGCGCCATGGCACAAGCCTGCTGACATGCAAACTGGACTTGCAAATCCAATTATTAAAATAAATTTGCAAAGTCAATGCAAAATAAAACACTCTCTTATTCAGTTTAGATTATTATTTGCATTTGTTCTCCTCCAGAAAAAATGTAAACCCTGCTCTTCTGTGCACACAGGAGATTGGCTCTTCATTTTTCAAATTTGTCTCCAACAGACCAAAAGGCGAGTGGAGGCAAAATATGATCAAAAAAAGAAAGCAATAAATACTTGCATTTATCATCATCATCATAAGCAGTCCCTCGGAGGAGGACTTGCTTCCACTCTTAAAATGAGTCCTTAGATGGCTGAACAGTCCAATAGGAGAACCACAGACTCTGTCACAGGTGGGACAGATAGTCGTTGAGGGAAAGGGTGGGTAGGACTGGTTTGCCGCACGCTCCTTCTGCTGCCTACGCTTGTTTTCTGCATGCTCTCGGCGATAAGACTCGAGGTGCTCAGCGCCCTCCCGGATGCACTTCCTCCACTTACGACGGTCTCTGGCCAGGGACTCTCAGGTGTCAGTGGGGATATCGCACTTTATCAGGGAGGCTTTGAGGGTGTCCTTGAAACATTTCCTCTGCCCACCTTTTACTAGTTTGCCGTGAAGGAGTTCCGAGTAGAGCGCTTGCTTTGGGAGTCTCGTGTCTGGCATGTGAACAATGTGGTCTGCCCAGCGGAACTGATCAAGTGTGGTCAGTGCTTCAATGCTGGGGATGTTGGCGCTTCTGTCCTCTCAGGGCATTTGTAGGATCTTGGAGATATTGTTGATGGTATCTCTCCAGCGACTTGAGGTGTCTGCTGTACATGGTCCATGTCTCAGCCATACAGGAGGGCAGGTATTATTACAGCCCTGTAGACCATAAGCTTAGTGGCAGTTTCGAGGGTCTGGTCTTTAAACACTCTCTTTACCTCAGGCGGCCGAAGTCTGCACTGGCACACTGGAGGCGGTGTTGAATCTCGTCGTTATTTATATAGCACCTTTCACAACCTCAGGACATCTCAAAGCACATTCCACCCAATGAAGTACTTTTTTAAGTCATCATAGGCAGTCCCTCGAAATTGAGGAAGACTTGCTTCCATTCAAAGTGAGTTCTTAGGTGACTGAACAATCCAATACGGGAACCACAGTCTCCGTCACAGGTGGGACAGACAGTCGTTGAAGGAAAGGGTGGATGGGACTGGTTTGCCACATGCTCCTTCCGCTGCCTGCGCCTGTTTTCTGCATGCTCTCGCCAACAAGACTCGAGGTGCTCAACGCCCTCCCGGATGCACCTCCTCCACTAAGGGCGGTCTTTGGCCAAGAGGATGTGGGGATGTTGCATTTGAGACCTTGGTGAGACCACACCTTGAGTATCGTGTGGAGCTTTGGTCTCCGAGTCTGAGGGAGGAAATTCTTGCTATTGAGGGAGTACAGCGAAGGTTCACCAGACTGATTCCGGGATGCCAGGACTGACATATGAAGAAAGACTGGATTGACTAGGCTTATATTCACTAGAATTTAGATGAATGAGAGGGGATCTCATAGAAGCATATAACATTCTGACGGGATTAGACAGGTTAGATGCAGGAAGAATGTTCCCAATGTTGGGAAAGTCCAGAACCAGGGGTCAAAGCCTAAGGATAAGGGGTAAGCCATCTAGGACCGAGATGAGAAACTTTTTCATCCAGAGAATTGTGAACCTATGCCACAGAAAGTTGTTGAGTCTAGTTCGTTGGATATATTCAAAAGGGAGTTAGATGTGGCCCTTACGGCTAAAGGGATCAAGGGTTATGGAGAGAAAGTAGAAATGGGGTACTGAAGTTGCATGATCAGCCATGGTCATATTGAATGGCAGTGCAGGCTCGAAGGGCCGAATGGCCTGCTCCTGCACCTATTTTGTATGTTTCTATGTTAACTTTCAGTGATTTGTGTACAAGGACACCCAGGTTCCTCTGAATACCAACATTTCCCAATCTCTCACTATTTAAAAAAAATTCTACTTTTTTATTTTTCCAAAGTGGATAATTTCACACAATCCACATTATATTCCACCTGCCATGTTCCTGCCCACTTACTTAACTTGTCTATATCCCTTTGCAGCCTCTTAGCATCCTCCTCAGAGATTACTTTCCCACTTAACTTTTTATCGTCAGCTAACCTGGATACATTACATTTGTTTCCTTCATCTAAGTCATTGATATAGATTGTGAATAGCTGAGGCCCAAGCACTGATCCTTGCGGTACCCCATTAGTTACAGCTTGTCAACTCAAAAATGACCCGTTTATTCCTACTCTCTGGTTAATGGAATCCAGGTTCATTTATTACCTCCAATCTCACAAGTCCTATGTGAGATTGGAGGTAATAAAGGAGGTAATTTTTTTGTAATAGCCTCTTATATGGCACCTTATCAAATGCTTTTTGAAAATCCAAAAACACTACATCCACTGGTTCCCCCTTATCCTCCCTGCTAGTTACAACCTCTAAAAATTTTAAGTGCCTTGTTACCATGTCCCAAATAATAGATTCTACCATTTTCCCTACTGCTGACATCAGGCTACTTGGCCTATTGTCTCTCTCTCCCTCCTTTCTTGAATAGCAGCGTTACATTTGCTATCTTCCAATCCACAGGGTCCATTCTATAATCTAGGGAATTCTGGAAGAACAAAACCAAGGTATCCACTATCTTTGTAGCCACCTCTTATAAAACCCTAGGATATAGGCCACCAGGTCCAGGGGATTTATCAACTTTTAGTCCCATTAATTTATCCAGTATTTTGTTTACTAATACTAATTTCTTGGTTCTTAACAATTTTCGGACTGTTTTTTGTATCTTCAATCATGAAGACAGATACAAAGTATTTGTTTAATGTCTCTGCCATTTCCTTATTCCCCATTATAATTTCTCCTGTTTCTGCCTTTAAAGGATCCACATTCACTTTCACTAATCTCTTCCTTTTTACATCACTCTAGAAGCTTTTACAATCTATTTTTATGTCACTTGCTAGTTCACTTTCATATTCTATATTTTCTCTATCAATTTCTTGGTCATCCCAATCCTCAGGCTTACTACTCTTTAGGCAACATTATAAGCCTCTTCCTTTGATCTTATACTATATTTAGTTTCTCTTGTTAGCCATGGTTGGACCATTTTTGCCGTGGGGTTTTTAATTCCTTATGGGAATGTATATTTGTTGTGAATTATGAATTAATTCTTTAAATGTTTGCCACTGCTTATCTACCATCATATCTTTTAATCTAGTTTCCCAATCTACCTTACCAACTTGTCCCTCATACCTATGTAATTTGCTTTGTTCACATTTAAGACCCAAGTTTCATATTTAACTAAATCACTCTCAAATTCAGTATAAAATTCTATCGTACGATCGCTCTTCCCCAGAGGCTCCTTTATTGCAACGTTATTAATTAATCCTTTCTCATTTCACAATACTAGATCTGGAATAGCCTGCTCCCTAGCTGGTTCCGCAACATACTGATCTAGAAAAGTATCTTGAATGCATTCCATGAACACACTATTACTGCAAATTTGGCTTGGCCAGTCTAAGATTAAAGTCTCCCGTGATTACTGTATTACCCTTGTTTCATGCACCTTTAATTTCCTGATATATACTCTGCCCGACACGAAGACTACTGTTAGGGGGCCTGTAAACTACTCCCATCAGTGTTTTCTGCCCCTTATTCCTTAGCTCCACCCAAACTGATTCTACATCTTTTCTGAGCCAAGATCCTTTCTCTCAACTGTCTTTACCTCATCCTTTATCAGGGCAACCCTCCTCCTTTTCCATTTTGCCAAGTCTTCTAAAAGCCAAATATCTTGGAATATTTAGTTCCAAACCTGTCACTCTGCAACCACATCTCCGTAATGTCCATTAGATCAAACCCATTTATTTCTATCTGTGCTATTAATTTATCTATTTTGTTGAGAATGTTTTGCGCAGATACAGTGCCTTTAGCTTTAACTTTTTTTCTATTTCTCCCTCATCTCACCTTAGTCTCTAATGCCCTATTACCTTTGTTAAGCTCTGTCACTTCCTGACGCAATATGTTTATTTTTACCCAAATCACTACTCTGCTCTACAGCCTTGACTTTTCTCTTACTGCTTTTGAATTTACCCTTACCTGAATCCTCCCACTCTCACCCTTCATTAGTTTAAAGCCCAAGCTACCACCCTAGTTATTCGATTCGCCAGGACACTGGTCCCAGCCTAGTTTAAGTGGAGCCCGTCCCATCGGAACAGCTCCCATTTATTTTAGAAGGTCATGTGTCCATGCATAAAAAGACCCTTATTTGCTGAATTGCTTCAAAACCAACCATTTTGTTTTAAATTGAATAATTTATTTTAAAATACAATTACTCAAATTTAAAACCTGGATAAGTTGAACAGGCTGCAAGTCATCACCTACAAATATTACCCTCACGGTGGATGGAATAACAGACATGCATGGCCACAGCTTCCATCAGCTTTCTCCAAATTTCCTCCCTTCTTTCCTGAAGGCAATGATTCATCTTCAGTAGGATTCTAAAGGTGCCAACAGTCCATTTGTACCTAGCTAAGTGCCTATTCTTCATAAATCTAGACACCAAGCATTTGCAGGCTAATTGACCATCAGGCAATCACAACCAAGCTCAATTCTGTCTTCATCTCACATTCGTACAAATGCAGGGGTCATAGCCTAGAATTCTGCTCAAGACGCAGAACTGCAGTGCCCTCTCCCTCACCACCACCCCCATATGAAATGAGCTAGAACAGCAGATACCATGAATCACATTTGGGATCAAGTGGTGCAACTACCCACTAAGCCACTCATGGAGCTGGCGAGCCCGACGGCAAATCAGTTTGGTCTGCGCATACAAACTTCTAGCATGCAAGTCAAGTATTCCTGATTAAAAACGCCACTTCAGTGAGTATCTAAATAACGCAGTTTCACAGTACAAGCTTCTCCCTAAAAGGTACTGTTGTAGTGCTAAGAAAAGAGAATATAAGAAGAGTTGTGTGTCACTTACACCACAATACAGCAAGTAATGCAATGATGCATTTAGACAGAATTTGCATCACAGCTTTGCAGCGTTTGGCAGAAAAAAGGGTTTGCCAAATAATTTTTTCATAAAGACGGGATACCTTTAAAAATACCATTGGTGAGATAAATGTACAATCGCACAAGCTGCACTGTGAAAATTAACTTTTAGATTATCAGGGAGACAAAGCTTTGAAAGCAGTTTATTTTAAATAGTACCCTGTAATGAAGAGATATATGAACCAGAAAACAGGATTGCTATATAATTAAATCCAGTTCTAAACAGAGAGAACTGAAGCAAAAAGGCTAGTCTTTAATTTAGTGCTGTTATATTTCATTCTTAAGTTCTGTAATAATTTAAAATCAAAATCACAACCAATAATCTTATATAGCAAGTTCCAGAATATATTGCTTCTGTTCTTGTGCTTAAGATGCTGAAACATGTACAAGGAGGATGGAAGAGTGCCCTACCTGCACCCAGCTCTGCGTTGCACACTTAAGTCACATCAGGTTCAACACTTTCCATTTATATCATGCTGTTGGAGTAATAAATGACCCGAGATGTTTGAAGAGAGATTAGAACATGAAGTGGGAGAACTAACATGAGGTACAATTGAAGAGGAAGGCTTTGAGGTGGTTTTTGAATGTGGGGGAGAGGTGGTAAAATAGAGTGGTTCATGAAATAAACTTCCAGAGTGCAAGGGGCACGGCAGCTAACAGCTTTGCCATTCAGGGGGATAGGGAAAATTGGAAGAAATATGCTCAACCAAAGTCAGAACAGATGGAGGTGCATATTGGGACATAGGGTTGGAGAAAATTGTATTCGTACTATGAAGCAAGGCCATGGATGGACACAATGCTTAATCCAGTTCTAGCAGCACCTACTCACTCCTGCCTAGCTTAAATAAATGTTGAAAGACTATGCTGATATCTTGATCCAACAGTACATTTATGGTACTGACACAGGGATAAACCCAAATGACTAACTTGCACAGAACTGCAATTTTCCCTGGCAGTTAGGTAGTAATAATACCAGTGGAGGTTTCCAAGATCCAATCAAAATGAAGGAGGAATCAAGCAAACTTAACAATGCTAACAAGCAATTAACAAGCAAACTAACATGCAAGAGACAGAAATGGTCACCATATACAAAACAGCAGTAAGTAAGGAAGCACTTGCTCGACCAGCAGCTTCAAACAGACAACACAGACATCTTACTGCGTGTCAATGGTTAAAATAATGTGCATCATGTAAAACACAAGGCATTGATAACAGAAACCATCACAAAATTAAAGACAAAAATAAAAGTCTGGATAATGGGATAAAGCCAATGTTTGAACCATGCACATGAAGCATGAAGACAAGATCTACCAGCCTGACTCCCAAAGCCTTTCCACCATCTACAAAGCACAAGTCAGGAGTGTGATGGAATGCTCTCCACTTGCCTGGACGAGTGCAGCTTCAACAGCACTCAAGAAGCTTGACACCATCCAGGACAAAGCAGCCCACTTGACTGGCACCCCATCCACCACCTTAAACATTCACCCCCTTCACCACCAGTGCACCGTGGTTGCAGTGTGTACCATCTACAAGATGCACTGCAGCAACACGCCAAGGCTTCTTCGACAGCACCTCCCAAACCCGCGACCTCTACCACCTAGAAAGGACAAGGACAGCAGGCGCATGGGAACACCATCACCTCCAAGTACCCCTCCAAGTCAAACACCATCCTGACTTGGAAATATATCGGCCATTCCTTCATCATCGCTGGGTCAAAATCCTGGAGCTACTTCCCTAACAGCACTGTGGGAGCACCTTCACCACACAGGCTGTAGCGGTTCAAGGCAGCTGCTCACCACCACCTTCTCAAGGGCAATTAGGAATGGGCAATTAATGCTGGTCTTGTCAGCAATGCCCACATTCCAAATGAATAAAACAAAAGGTCTTATTGGGACTAGCAAGGCATTGGAAGCGACAGATAGGATTACACAGAAATAAATTTTAATTTCCACTGCACCAACAGCATGAAAAGAAAGCAAATGTGGCCAAACAACTTAAAGAAAGACTGATTAATGCTTTCAGAAAGCAAAAACTAGGAGAATTTGTTAATAGGTATACATTGTAGAAGCTGCTAAAGTCACATGGCCAACTTGTCCACATTCACTCCACCCAAATGGTATAACATCTAGCCAGTGCAACACAAAGTACTCATTTTACCTCTTCACGCTTGAATTCATTTCTTCAGAGTTTGGTTTTAAAGTGAATTTTATTGGGACAAAATGTCAATTTATTGCAGCTATAACATGCCTCAAAATTAATACTGAAATTGACCATTGTAAACTGTGACAAACTGGTGTTACCAGTAGAAATTCAATTTGGTGTTCTATTTGGCATTAGTGTTAGCAAAATTTTTCTTTCTTGCAATTTTTTCCCAATTTATGCTGGGCTACAGTTCCTTAGTCATCATCATAGGCAGTCCCTCGAAGTGAGGATGACTTGCTTCCACATCAAAAAGGGATGAGTTTACAGGTGTTTCAACGAACTACATCTTGAAGGTTGGATTTTATTTTTTTTTAAAAACGTGTGGTGGCTGGTGGGCTTGACAGAGCTAGGTCTTGGTCTAGTGGCAAGGATTACCCAAGACGCCTGGAGATCAGCTCTGCTACACAGACTTAGCACGCACACATATCGCAGTGTGGGCTGGCCCTGGGCCTTCGCTTCTTCTGAGCCCCTAACTCACGCCTCTCCTGGGCCCCGGTCATTTCCATCTAAAAACTCTTGCCGCTCCTTCGCCCCTCCTGCTGTGCCTGCCCACACTGCAATCAGTGACCTGGCTTCGCAGCCGTCGCCCTCCTGGAGCAGCACGAGCTGCTCCCCACAGTGACATGCCGCCGCACGCTGCTCCCGCCAATGGCCCCGGCCTGCTGATGGTCTTGCAGGCCCGGACCATGCCGGTTTCTGGGCCGGGCCATACAGGAGTGTGAGGTCATGCGCTTTGGTAGAAAAAAAATCAAAGAGCAAGTTATTTAAACAGAGAAAGATTGCAAAGTGCTGCAGTACCGCGGGACCTGGGGGTACTTGTGCATGAAATGCAAAAAGTTAGTATGCAGGTACAGCAAGTGATCAGGAAGGCCAATGGTACCTTGAACTTTATTGCAAAGGGGATGGAATATAAAAGCAGGGAAGTTGTGCTACAGCTATAGAAGGTATTGGTGAGGCCACACCTGGAATACTGCGTGCAGTTTTAGTTTCCATATTTACGAAAGGATATAATTGCTTTGGAGGCAGTTCAGAGAAGGTTCACTAGGTTGATTCCGGAGATGAGGGAATTGACTTATGAGAAAAGGTTGTGTAGGTTGGGCCTCCACTCATTGGAATTCAGAAGATTGAGACGTGATCTTATCAAAACATAAGATTATGAGGGGGCTTGACAAGGTGGATGCAGAGAGGATGTTTCCACTGATGGGGGAGACTAGAACTAGAGGGCATAATCTTAGAATAAGGGGCCACCCATTTAAAACAGAGATGAGGAGAAATTTCTTCTCTGAGGGTTGTAAATCTGTGGAATTTGCTGACTCGGAGACCTGTGCAAGCTGGGACATTGAATAAATTTAAGACAGAAATAGACAGTTTCTTAAACGATAAGGGGATAAGGGGTTATGGGAAGCAGGTAGGGAAGTGGATCTGAGTCCATGATCAGATCAGCCATGATCTTATTGAATGGCGGAGCAGGCTCGAGGGGCCGGATGGCCTACTCTTGTTCCTATTTCTTATGTTCTTATGTATCTCACCTTAGGATCACACTCTTCACGTGAGAGTCTGGAAAGTAAATGTCAGCAGACTTTTTGACTGTGTACAGCATTACAAACAAGCCCAGGCCTGTCCTCAACCAGTGTCCATGTACACATAGACTTTCCAACGTGAGTCACTGTTGCAGTTGGAACACTAGATGATTTTGTGCTATTGGCTGAAAACAGATATGGTTTGTCTCAGAGGGAATATATTTTGACACAGCAGCCCAAATGGACCAGATGCAAAACAGGAAAAGAGAGAGAATGAGAACTAAAAGTGGACTACATATAGGAAGGTGAAGTTATGTTGTTTATGGCAAAATTTACAAAAGGAAACACACTTTACACCCACCCGCCGCCTATTCAAAATGAGTAGTTTAATATTTCCACCTTAAATATTCAGTGCCATCCCCCAACAAACCAGCCAAATTCTAAATTCACATTGCTGAGAATCCCAGGGACAGACATGCAAATAGCAATTATTATAGCTGTACAGCTGAAAACACCTGCACTGCACTGCCTTTCAAGGACATCTAATTTGCTTAGCAGTAGCTTTTCCCAAGATTATTTGCAGTATCCATATACTGATTTGAGTCTGCATGCAGCGTGCTTCAAAAAATAATGACATTCTTGCACAATTCTACAAATAGTGCCATGGTGTGCCTATTACTACTTACACAGTAGAGATTTTTAAAACTATTTTATGAGAGGGGCGCAGTGGACGAGGACAGAAAAAGTTTTATGCAACTAGACTACAGCACAGAAGGAAGCCATTTAGCTCATTGTGTCGGTCAGCTTTTTGCTAGATCAATCCAAATCCGACATCACCACCCGCTCTCTCCCATCATTGCACTACTTCAGCTTTCTTCTGCTTCAAATACTCATCATTCTTCTTCATAATTTCAAAAACCTTTAATAAATCTCCTCTTTGCTTCAATGAAAATTGTTCCTGTATCTTGAGTTATTTTAAAAATACTAGTTTCCCATCCCTAGCATCATCCTCTTGAATCTATGTTGTACATTCTCTATGGCTTTAATGCCCTTTGAATAATGAGGCACCCAAAACTGTGCAGAGTACAGTTAGTGTGTCTTAACCATTGCCTTGTACAAATTTATTTTCCCTGTGCGTAAAACCCAAAATGCTATTGGCCTTTAATGGTTTTACCGACCTTTTGATTTTTAACGAATTATGTATTTGAACTACCAGGTCTCTCTCGAGTCAGCTACACCCTTCTTTATGTTTCCAGAGTGTATACTCCCATTCCTTGCATATTCTCATAAAATTTAGTGCTTCTTTACACTGATTTGCATCTGCCTCATTTTTATCTATTCTGGTATCCTGTTGGAGAATAGTACAATGTGAAGGATTTGAGTACATGTACTATTGATCAGCATTTGCTGTGTCAATTCTGCAATAATGTGAATACCACTGGCTGAGGATTGTTATGACTGCAGTAGGCATATCTATTTTGAAACCATCGACCTATAAAGTGGGGGGCGGTAAAATTAGAATAGGGTGCATTCCTCGCAATATTTGGGCACTTGTGTTAGTAATTCAAATGGTAAATGTTCACAGCTTTGGTGATGCCACTATAGACTGACTTCTTTGCACATCACGAAGTTGTGATAGCATTACCTAAATCAATTTCTGGGCACAATGTTGGTGCCATGCATTTTACCGGATTCAATATAGTGCTACTCCATTGTCAGAGCACCTACATAGGCGAGTCTCACAGGGTGCAGTCTAACCCGATACTTCTTGGTTTAGTAACATTATACTATGAATTTTGTGCCAAATTCATACAGCCACCAATATGAATGCAGCAGCAGATTTGGATCATATAGCATCATCATTTATTTTATAAATCACTCCTTACTGACATATTAATTATTTTGACATAAGGTTATGGTTGTCAAAGTATTGCAAGTGTTACGCCACTAAACATTTCCTGAAGTGATCTGACCTATAACATTTAATAGCAGGATATTTCTATAATCTTGAAGATAAATTTATAGAAGCATACTTTTTCCTCTGGCAAATAATTATACTGAAGTTCAATTTGGTAAATATGCCTTTTTTAATAACCTAATAGACCAAATTAATAGCTCTTTTGAAATGAACATTGGAATAATGAGTCAATTTCACCCTGAAGCAAATCAAAAGTAATTTTAAGTTGACAGATAAGTATACAGCTGCGAGAGAGAACACTAAAGGTTTGGATTAGTTAACAAGTGCACACATTATTGATCACATTTTCACATGGCTATTACCAAGATTAACTAAACAATTGCCTTGATCATCTTGAAGTCTCAAAATTTTTCATATGGATAGATATTAATTAGGACTAGCTATCCTGTAGTTGATATGCTAAATAATTTAATTGAATATCAGTAATATCACATCTACTGAGCAGATATTTTTACCAATACAAATAGGAAAAAGGATTTTAAACTCAGTTTCTTCACATTAGAGATTTGATAGCTGCCTATCACTGGGTATTGATTTACAAAAGTCTTGGGAATGCTCAACTAGGTAATCTGCATTATTAGTACAAGATTCATAAGGGATAGTGGATTCTGAATCATAACGGACCAAATAACTTCGGCTATTAACTACACTCAAATCTATATGATCTGTAAAATCAGGAACTTTCATCCATACAAGATATTTGAGAAAGGATCTGTATATACTGTATTATCTGTATATACTTCAAGCAGAAAAACAGAGATAATAACAGACATGAACAAATATTGGAAAAAAAAAAGTTTGGAACTGCCACTGAGGCCATAAAACAAGGGGTCCTTGAATTTTGGGTTGTAATTCAGCGTAACAGTGTATTTTGTCATATTTTGCTGTTTTCTTGAGTTTTGACAATGCTCAAAATTAAAACTGATTTATCAGAATTTACTTGACTTTTTTTGGCATCTAATTCCACACACTGCCCCGCCCCCCCAACCGCCCTTCTCCTAGTTTTTCATGCTAAAATTATGATCTAAAAAGCACCCAAGGAAATATAGGTTGTATTTCTTCAGTCCGGAAACATCCCTGGTCCAGCATTAGTCCCGGCATGGATTACCCTTTTAAGCGGTGTTGCAGCTCGTGGGCTGGGCTGGGGTGCTGCCATGGTGTGTGTGTGTGTGTGTGTGTGTGTGTGTGTGTGTGTGTGTAGCGACTGGCTGGAGCGGCTGTCAGTCAGTGTGGGTTCTGCTGGTGCTGGGGGGCCACTCCCACAGGCGGCGAGCAGGAGCCACAGACACAGAGCACGTGCATGTTGCACAATGGCGCTGCCTGCAGCTCGCTGTCTCTCTCTCTCTGGGAGGTGGTGAGGGAGGCAGGCTCCGATTCTTCACACACTCCACGTTGCAAGAACGTGTGTGTGTGTGTGTGTGTGTGTGTGTATGTGGGAGTGTGTCACCACGGTCTGGGGGGAGTGGGGGGGGGGGTGGAGTTGTGTGTGTGTGTGTGTGTCTCGATGGGGAGGAGGCTGCCGCTTCCACCCGTCAGGCTCTGCTCGCGGCTTACACACAGACTGGCACCGGGAGTAGGATCAATACGTACGCACGTACGTAGGTAGTTTTTTGAGGTGTTGGTGTTCATTGAGGTAAGCCAGCCAGGCGGGTGACTGAGGCGCCGAAGCTGGGTCTGAAGATTTAAAAAAACGCATGCGCGGAACACGTCCAGGTCGTTGTCACCAGTTGACCTCCTGTGGTTCGGAAAATTCTCTGGTCCGACACCAGTCAGATCCCAAGGGTGCCGGACCAGAGAGGTCCGCCCTACACACTTTTGATTAAAAAGAAAAAAAACTTATGATATTTATGTGGTCATGAAATATTACCATTTAATCATCATCTTAAAATGCATTCGTTGTTACAACAGCGAGAAATCTTCAAATTGCTTTATGGAAGTGAGCATGAATGAAGAGAAAGGTTTAACTTCTTTTTGAAGAGTAATGGGGGAATAAAATAAAGTTTACAGAGTATAATTCAATTAAACTTCACTTACAGAAAAGCATGCCTTAGGTACAAAGCATTAAATCTACACATTTGAACTCACTAGCAATTAGTATGATTTCCATCAAACCTACTTACATGATAGGAATTCAGAATTCCAGAGTCTTGCAGGACCCTAGAGCTTGCCAGGGCTTGTAGTTCATAGCTTTTAAAAAGAAAACGTCAAAACTTAAATAGTTTCCATCATTTTCTAGCAAAATTCTTTGTATAATTATTCTGTTGATTTAATGGAGGCAGTTCCAGTGCTAAACCCTTGCATAAAATGATCGAATTTTGCCTACATTCCAAGATAATATCCTTAAAATGGGAATGTTAAGCCATAATCACAAATTTCACAACAAGATGTTGAGATCACAGTTTTTTTGATTACAAGAAAACTTCAAACATATGAGAAAACAAAAATGACAGACAAGAAAATACCAACTGGCCCATCCAGATTGTCCCATATAGTTGTGATACCTGATGCGTCATGATACAGACACTCCCTAAGAACCATGTAATTTCCTGAGAGGGGCAAAAAGAGATAAAAAACAAGCCTAATTCGGGGAAATTCTGGAAAATTCCTCTTTGTTAGGTGATCAAAACTAATCCAGGAACCCAGGTCAAACCGAACAGCTTAAGCCATAATAATTAACTACGTTGCCTGAATGGGTAAATGTGGTGGCACTCCTGAGTTGTGGGTTGACTAAGAATCCTTGCTTGGTTGTTTTAAATTGTGGATTTAATAGCGTACCACTGTGTGCCACTTGCATTGAAGGCACAGTTTGCTTACTACAGCTATATGGGTGCTGCCACTATAGTATCAAACATCAATCCTACTGGAATTAATTGATTGCTCGATTCCATCTACCCTCTTTCCAGAGATAGCAAAATTGTCTCTCCAGGAGCAAGATAAATATTTTTAATTTCTGGTGCTTTTCCAATAATGGTCCTTTCTAGTCTACATGATCATCATCATCATAGACAGTCCCTCGGAATCGAGGAAGACTTGCTTCCACTCTAAAAATGAGTTCTTAGATGACTAAACAGTCCAATACGAGAAACACAATTCCTGTCACAGGTGGGACAGACAGTCGTTGAGGGAAAGGGTGGGTGGGACTGGTTTGCTGCACGCTCTTTCCGCTGCCTGCGCTTGATTTCTGCATGCTGGAGTCGATGAGAATCAAGGTGCTCAGCGCCCTCCCGGATGCATTTCCTCCACTTAGGGCAGTCTTTGACCAGGGACTCAGAGGTGTCGGTGGGGATGTTGCACTTCATCAAGGAGGCTTAAGGGGTGTCCTTGAAACGTTTCCTCTGCCCACCTTTGGCTCGTTTGCCGAAGGGGTTCCGAGCAGAGAGCTTGCTTTGGGAGTCTCATGTCAAGCATGCGAACAATGTGGCCTGCTCAGCGGAGCTGATCGCGTGTGATCAGTGCTTCAATGCTGGGGATGTTGGCCTGGTAGAGGACGCTAATGTTGATGTGCCTGTCCTCTCAGGAGATTTGCAGGATCTTGGAGACATCGTTGGTGGTATTTCTTCAGCGACTTGAGGTGTCTACTGTACATGATCCATGTCTCTGAGCCGCACAGGAGGGCAGATATTACTGTGGGCCTGTAGACCATGAGTTTGGTGGCAGATTTGAGTGCCTGATCTTTATACACTCTTTTCCTCAGGCGGCCAAAGGCTACACTGGAGGCAGTGTTGAATCTTGACATCAATGTCTGCCTTTGTTGATAAGAGGCTCCCAAGGTATGGGAAATGGTCCACTTTGTCCAGGGCCGTGCCGTGGATCTTGATGACTGGGCCGGGGGGGGGGGGGGGGGGGGGGCGGAGGCAGTGCTGTGCGGTGGGGACAGGTTGGTGGAGGACCTTTGTCTTACAGATATTTCGTGTAAGGCCCATGCTTTCGTACGCCTCAGTGAATATGTTGACTATGACTTGGTGTTCAGCCTCTATGTGCGCAGACGCAGACGCACTCCAGCGGAGAGCTTGTTGAGTGCGAGGTGGAGCATGGCAGCGGGGAAGATTGAGAAGGTTGACGTAATGACGCAGCCATGCTCGACCCCGGTCCAGATGTGGATTGGGTCTGTAATGGATCCATTGGTAAGGATCACGGCCTGCATGTTATCATGGAGCAGGCGGAGGATGGTGACAAACTTTTGGGGGCAGTCGAAACAAAGGACGACGCTCCATAGACCCTTGTGGTTGACAGTGTCAAAGGCCTTTGTAAAGTCAAAGGCGGCCACGTACAAGGGTTGGTGCTGTTCCCTGCATTTTTCTTGCAGCTGTCGCGCTGTAAAAGTCATGTCCGTTGTGCCCCGTAGGGGACAAAATCCGCAGTGTGACTCTGGGAGGAGCTCCTCAGCCACAGGGAGAAGACGGTTGAGGAGGACTCTTGCGACGACTTTCCCAGTGGCTGATAACAGGGAGATTCCTCTGTAGTTGCCGCAATCAGACTTGTTTTTAAAGATGGTCACGATCACTGCTTCTCCGAGATCTCCTGGCATGCTCTCCTCCCTCCAGATGAGAGAGATGAGGTCATGCAATCGCGCTTCTCCACCAGACTTCAGTGCCTCAGCGGGGATTCCATCCGCTCCTGTAGCCTTGTTGTTCTTAAGCTGTCTTATGGCTTTTTCTACATCATGCAGGGCTGGGGTTTTACTGAGGTGGTGGCAGGTAGCATGCTGCGGGATGGAGTTGAGGACACTCAAGACAAAGGCAGAGTCTCGGTCGAGGAGGTCTACATGAACTGCTGAGCTAACTCACATGAGGCTGCCGTTAATCTCTCACTCCATTCTCCTAGCTTTTTTAATACTGAGTAGAATATATTTACAGTTCTTCCTAGGGAAGTGCATATGATAAATCATATGACATGCTGTATTATTCTGCTGCTATGGTGGAGATGTGTGCAAGTATGCCCATCTCTTGAAAGGTGACAAAGTCTAAATGTTGTAAACACAGCCTGAGGTTAATTAGAATTTAACAACTGTTTATTGAGGGAAGTTTGCATATTGAAAGATGCTTGGAATTTTTTTTTCAGAAGAAAGCAGCATGAAATGACTGCCATTTCCCCCCCCAAAAGAGTGTGACAGACTTTCAATTTGACAACCTCATACAGCCACAGGTAAAGGAGTTACAAACAACAAATTGTTACAAAAACACAAATTGCTTTCTATTTGTCCCTCAGCTCCTCCAAACTGCACCATTTTGACTTAGCATATTATTTTGACTCTGTACACAAGGAACAAGAGGCAGTACACACAGCAATTATTGAAATTACTAAAATTTCTAATTTGAGCACATTATAGTAAGTCAGAGGATGCAAATGAGTGATTGGCAAATTAACCCACAAGTGTATCTCGTCTTCTCACTGGTTTTATTACCTGTAATATTGTAATGTCTATCATTTCAAGGCAAATATTATTTAATTCATATTACAATACCATTTCATAGACCTAGTTTATTCTGAACATAAATATATTCTTCGAAAGTAAAGCAGTACACTGATTCATTAGAGATCATATTGCAATTTGTTCAAATTTCCTTTCATTTTTAGTCAGCAATTGTCCTTTACATGAGCAACTGTCTGAAATCCACAGCTCCTGAATTTGCATAGGATTACACAGAATATGGTACAGAAACAGGCCATTTGGCCCAACCAGTTTATGCTCCACTCGAGTCTCCTCCCATCTTTCTGCATCTAAATCTCAGCATAACCCTCTATTCCCTTCTCCCTCAAACTTGTCTAGCCTCCCCTTGCATCTATACTATTCGTTTCAACCACTCCATGGTAGCGAGTACTACATTCTCACCTCTCTTTGGGTAAATAAAAATTATTTGAGAAAGTGTACCATGATCCAAGCATTGTTTTGTATCTCCATGCATAAACACTGTATAAATCTAGCAGGACTTCCTTACTTTTGTACCCCAATCCCCATGCAACAAAGGCCAACATGCCATTTGCCTTCCTAATTGCTTGCTGTACCTGTTTGCTAACACTCGTCTTTCCTGTACAAGGACACCAAATCTCTCTGAATACCAACATTTAATAGTTTCTCACCATTTAAAAAAGATTCTGTTTTTCTATTCTTCCTACTAAAGTTAATAACCTTACATTTTCTCACATTATACTCCAGCTGCCACCTGAAAGCCCACTCACTTAACCTGTCTATATCCCTTTGCAGGCTATTTGTGTTCTCCTCACAGTTTACTTTCATAAAACCATGTTGATTCTGCCAAATCATATGATTTTCTCAATGTCCTATTCCCATTTCCTTCATAAAGGATTACGGCATTTCCCCAATGACTGATGGCAGAGTGACTGGCCACTAATTCCCAGTTTGCTCTCTCCCTCCTTTCTTGAATAGTGGGGTTACATTTGCTATCTTCCAATCCGTTGAGACTGTTCTAGAATCTAGAGAATTTTGGAAGATCACAATCAATGCATCCCTCCTGCCAGCTCTTTTAGAACCCTAGGATATAGGCCATCAGGTCCTGGGGATGTGTCAGTTTTTAGCCACATTAGTTTCTCAAGTACTTTTTCTTTATTGATCTTAATTAAGTTCCTCACTCTCTTTAGCCCCTTGACCTATTTATGGTCTGCTTTTTGTCTCCTAATGTGAAGACACTTACAAAAATATTTGTTTACAGTCTCTGCCATTTCCTTATTCCCCATTATAATTTACCCTGTCTCAGCCTCTAAGGGACCACTTTTACTTTTGCCACTCCCTTTTTACATATTTGTAGAAGTTCTTAAAATCGTTTTTTAAAAATTTTTCACCGTTTACTCTCATTGTGATCAATTTTTTGGTCAACCTTTACTGATTCTAAAACTCTCCCAATCCTCAGGCTTACTATTATTCTTCACAACATTATAAGCCTCTTCTTTTAATCTAATACTATCCTTAACTTCTTTAGTTAGCCACAGATGGATCGCTTTTCCTGTGAAGTTTTAATTTCTCAATGGAATGTTTATTCACTGAGAATTTTGGAATATTTCTTTAAGTTGTTGCCATCATCCCCCCGTCATAAACAAACTGTACTTGAATTTTCTAGTTGTTATTATGGTAAAATCATCACAAGTCAAACCCTTAAATTTAGACAGGGCATAAAATCATGCATGAAGTTGCTACACACACTTTGGGCCCAAGTTTCCACAAGAAAAAAAACGTGCGCCCAGCTCGGTATTCTGCACCTACTTACAGGTCCTCTGGCCCTTGGCGCAGCCAGCACGAGCTGTGGGGGGGCGGAGCCAGGTCCCGGCGCTGAAAACAGTGCCGGGACCTCTGCACATGCGCGCTACAGTCGGCACGCAAGTGCAGTAGCTCCAGGCGCCGAACTGTGTGGGAGGGGCCCGAAGCCCCTAGCCCTGGCCCAATGGCCTCACTGGGGCTCCTCCCACGGCCAGCTCCTGCTCACCGCCTGACCAGACCCGACACTCGCTCCCCCCCCACCCGCCGACCAGACCCGACCCGACCCGACACCCGCTCCCCCCCACCCGCCCCGAGACCCGCTCCCCCCTCCACCGGACCCGAGACCCGCTTCCCCCCCCCCCCCCCCCGCTCCGACCCGACACCCGCTCCCATCCCCCCCGTCCCGCTCCCCCCCCCCGCCCCGAGACCCGCTCCCCCCTCCACCGGACCCGAGACCCACTCCCCCCCCCCCCGCCCCGACCCGACACCCGCTCCCCCCCCCCCCCCGAGACCCGACCCCCGCTCCCCCCCCGACTGACCCGACCCGCGCCCCCCTCCCCCTCTCTCTCTCTCTCTCTCTCTCTCTCTCTCCCTCCCGCTCAGCGGCACGAACGGCTGCAGAATTCTCCCTGGCTGAAGCACTTTCACACAGGTAGGAAGATGGTTTATTTAATCTTTTCTTAGCTTATAAATATTTATTCAGGTTGGATTTATTTGTATAATATTTGTAGAAGTATAAATAAGGATTTATTGTCGAATTTAATGAGTTCCCTTCCCCCCCCCCCCCTCCCCCCCCACCTCGTTCTGGACGCCTAATTTGTAACCTGCGCCTGATTTTTTAATGTGTAGAACAGGTTTTTTCAGTTCTACAAAAATCTTCACTGGCTCCATTCTACTTTAGTTTGGAGTACATTTTCACTGTGGAAACTTTCAAATCAGGTGTCAGTGGCCGGACACGCCCCCTTTTGAAGAAAAAATTCTGTTCTAAACTAGAACTGTTCTACCTGACTAGAACTGCAGAAAAAAAAAATGTGGAGAATTGCGATTTCTAAAATAGTCCGTTCTCCACCAGTTGCTCCTAAAAATCAGGCGCGAATCATGTGGAAACTTTGGCCCTTTGTTACTGCATTTTCTCCTGCAAGTCAATCTCGCATGATGGACTCACACTAATAGGACAATTTGGGTAGCGCTAAACCAATGTCCCTCTCTCCATCTAAACAGCTGGGGATGCGGGATGGATCCCATGAAGACTATCGCCTTCCTTTGTGACCCGTCACCACATCTCCCTTCAATGGTGCATGCCATGAGCTGGTGGAGTTTAACAATTCACTATCTAAGGGATGTCTTAGTGAGAATCACATTCAAATCAATTCAGGTCTTTGAGTTATAACAAGTTGAATTTCAAAATTGTTAAACAAAACTCCTCGTTATCTGTTTACATTTGAGTCAGTAGGGCTAGCTACAGGATGTCAATGCTTGACTTACATGTCCAGGCTTCAATCAGCCGATTTTCCATAAACATAATCTAAACAGATAGCGTGACTTTAAATACACAAAACTTATCACTCAAAAGCTAAGATTCCAGTGGTGTGGCTTTTCAGTCTCCCTATAATTTTGATAGCAATGCATATTTCATTATTGCAGTACATACTGTGGCAGGAATCCAGCTTCAACCATTTTCTAGTTACTCTCATTTTAATGGAGAACTAATTGAGATAACATGGGTTTTATGTATCATGCTGTCAGTTTCAATATCCTAACCTTTGCTGCAAAGTCCCAGCATCAAACAAGTTTAGTAATAAAACAGCAGCATATTTTGTACTTAAAAGTTTGGGTTTATTTAATCTAACTTCTACTAGTGGTATTAATAATTTAGTCGTTATTTTGTAATTTAGGTTACAGGGTTCTAACTCTTAATTATCAACTGTGGCTACCGCCCTCAACCTTGAATAATGAGGAACAGCCAAGTATAATTCATCTGAAGCAAACATGTCCTCCAAAATGCCAAATTTCTATTACTCCCTCGATATTGGAACAGATAGAAAATTTAAAGCAAGCACTCAAGAGTTGCTTCATAGGCAGTTCTTGCTTGTATCAAGGTCTGCAATTTCCATTCTCCACCCAGCTTGCCATTAAATTCATCACCTTTATTATAGAAATGTGTTGCATTCTACGGCTTAGTGCACAAGTAGCTAAGAGAAGACATTTTTCACTTCTAACAGCTGCATCTTTCTGATCCAGCAACCACATCCATTCAGGCATTAGCTTTTTCCACCCAGCTCAGAAACCTATCATTCAATAGGAGACAAACCCCTTAACAGTCTTATACCTGCAAGGCATTACATTTAGCTCAGAATGCAGTTCAGCGCACCTTCTTGGATAAAAGCCATAATTATATTTCATACTAAATGCTTTTACTAACCAAATCTTTCTGCAGCTACTGTAAATTAATTTTTAAAAAGCTACTGTATCCTTGAACTCATCACAGCTTCTACTATATTTGAGCCATGGCACCTTTCCACACTCTGGGGAAAAAAAGATGAAAATTAACCATCCCCAGGCTGACGGTGATTGATCCGCCTTCTTTCATTCTATTATTAACAGTTCCCATTTTACAATTTTACATTAGCCAGCTAGACAAACTTCCAATGGGGAGAATGCAAACAGAAAGAAGAGTGCACACGCATGCAATGTTTACTCTGTCTCCTGTTCACATTTCATTTCAAAATGAGATCGAGGATATTCCGCCAGCTTCTTTAATTCATCTCCTTTTTGACATTCTCAGAGAAACACTACAGTAGAAAGGATTTATCACCTAGAAGAAAATACGTGTATTTCTCATCCTTTCAAAAGAAAGCATTTCAGCACATTACCCAGCTCCACAGTTAGAGTCCAGGCCTAGCTCTCGTTTGGCCAAATTGGAGGCCTTGAGAGAATTTCTTATTGAACAGGGAAAATTTCAATAACCAGCTAACAGTGTGCAAATATGCCTGAGCTGCTTTCCCTGAGGCAACGATTGTCTTGACAGCAATAATGCTTTATTTGTCTTACCATGTGTGACAAAATGAATTGCATTTTTTGGGATATAACAGATGTAAATAGAAAACACTAGTTTATACTTCACATGTGATCAGTGTCCCGCTCTAACACAAGCTGTTCACAATATTTTATCCTGCCCTTAGGTACAATAGTGCTGAGTTTAGCAAAACAAAAAAAAAACGGATTTAAAAAGGCAGGGTATACCAACTTGCCTTACATTTTAGAGTGTCAGCCTTTTTATCATTCTGTCACATCATAACAGCTTGCTTCACACTAAAGTAACAAAGAATCACACTGAAAAGCATTGTAGACTGAGAAACATGTTTTTTTGGGTATGAATACAGTGATTTCAAATGACACATTTATAAATTACTGCTACCAATCTTGCCCCTCCATATATATGCAGACACACACACAACAATAAAGAAACAGACCCCAAAATAAGAGTCAATAATATACACATTTTTAAAAATCTGGTAAGATACTAAGGGGCAAAATTGTCTCATGCCCCGATAGGGGCCGGTAATCTTTCGGGGCCGGGACGTTTAGTGTCCGGTGTGGCAGTCCCGCCCCGACGCTGAATTGGACCTACCGTCCCTCAAAGGAAGCGGAGCGCAATCTCCGGCACTCTGCTTTCTGCAGGGGTGAGTCCCAGGGCAGTAAGTAAACGCTACGCGGATGCACTGCATAGCGCTAATGCGCTACAACTCCTCTCCCCTTCTATTAAAGGGGAGGGTTGCGGCGCACTCTGCAGGCCCTTTGGCGGCCGCCACTGGGTCACCAGGGCAGCACGAGACCGGGCCAGCAGCCCGGCACCCATGACAGAGTGGCGGGCTGCACGATGGTGGCCACGCTCGGGCTGCCATCGTCGAGCCTACCCAGAGTCGGCTGACAACAAAGATGGCGGACCGGGGCCCTGGCACCCTTTCCTTTAAGGGGCGCCCCGAGAGCGGATCCCCCCAGCTTCGCGACCAGTGAAGCTGGCGCTGACAATGGCCTGCGCCAGCCTTGCAGGGCAATTTCCCCCGCTGTGCAGTGAGTGAGGGGTCACTGCGCACAACGATGACGTTGTGCAGTTGCACGGCGGCCCAGCAGTGCCTCCAAAACCTCCCGGGCAATTTCCTAGGAGGCTGTAGCGCCCCCGTCCCCTGGGGAAAAACTGTCTTGCTCCCCAGAGGTGCTAACGGGGCTATAAAACGGGGCAATTTCGCCCCCTAAGTTTCACTTTCCTCAAATTACTTCATGGAGTCTTTTAGAATTTAAAAGCCCTACAATTAAGACAGATTAATAAGATTGCTAATAATGTGCCAACCTACTAATTTTCTTTCTGCAGCTGTTGTGATTCATTCAGATTGTCTACAGTTTGAGCCCCACAAGAGAAGTTCAACAGATTTTACTGATTATTTCTGTGTAATATGAACACACACTTAATCAGCTTTTCAATATATATTTGTTTTAATCGCCTCAATCTGGTATGTCATGAGAAGAGTATGAAGGAAAATTAAATAGAACTCTCAACACAAATCCGGGTTAAGAATACAATTCAACTCTACTAAAACAAAAGTACAGGTTACTGACCTTTGAAGCACAATTTCTTTTTGTTTTTCAGTTTTATCATAGCCTGCATTATTGATGCCCTACTGTCAATTCAAGATGCATCAGGTTACACATTTACAACTCCATTTTCAGAAGTCATGATCAGGTAAATTCATTCAACTAATATTAATTAACATTATACAATAGTGTTACAGGCTATATGAGCACAGCCCAACGAAAACATTTTTAAAAAGACTACACTGTGGATGAATTTCAGCAATGCAAGGGTTTGTGCACTTTCCTCCCAATCTCCACTTTTGATGCAGGGTTTCTGCAAATCAGGGAAACATAGACAAATAGGTGCAGGAGCAGGCCATTTGGCCCTTCGAGCCTGCACCACCATTCAATATGATCATGGTTGATCATGCAACTTCAGTACCCCACTCCTGCCTTCTCTCCATACCCCCTGATCCCTTTAACCGTAAGGGCCACATCTAACTCCCTTTTGAATATATCTAACGAATTGGACTCAACAACTTTCTGTGGTAGAGAATACCATAGGTTCAAACTCAGGTGAAAAAGTTCCTCCTCATCTCAGTCCTATATGGCTTAACCCTCATCCTTACACTGTGACCCCTGGTTCTGGACTTCCCCAACATCGGGAACATTCTTCCTGCATCTAACCTGTCCAATCCAGTCAGAATTTTATATGCTTCTATGAGATCCCCTCTCATTCTTCTAAATTCCAGTGAATCATCATCATCATAGGCAGTCCCTCGGAATTGAGGAAGACTTGCTTCCACTCTTAGCATGAGTCCTTAGGTGGCTGTACAGTCCAATACAAGAACCACAGTCTCTGTCACAGGTGGGACAGATAATCGTTGAGGGAAAGGGTGGGCAGGGAACCTGGTTTGCCGCACGCTCCTTCCGCTGCCTGCGCTTGATTTCTGCATGCTCTCGGCAACAATACTGGAGGAGCTCAGCGCCCTCCTGAATGCACTTCCTCCACTTAGGGCGGTCGATGGCCAGGGACTCCCAGGTGTCAGTGGGCATGTCGCACTTTATCAGGGGGGCTTTGAGGGTGTCCTTGTAACGTTTCCTCTGCCGACCTGTGGCTCATTTGCCGTGGACGAGTTCCGAGTAGAGCGCTGCTTCATTAATGACTTACCCTCCATCAAAACATCGGGTGTGGGACAGTTTGATGATTTCAGTGTTCAGCTCCATTCACTCCATTAATAATGTAGCAGCCCATCCAGCCTACAACAGGCCTTGAATAACATCCAGCTTGGGCTGACAAGTGGCAGGAAACATTCTTGACAAAGTGCGAGGTAAATGAGCATCTCGAAGAGAAAGCCCAGCTATGTCCCCTTGGCCTTCAATGGTACCACCAACGCTGAGCGCCCCCCCCCATCATCAATGCCCTGAATGTCACCATTGACCAGAACTAGACTGGCCATGTCATCACCATGGATGTTTGATTGGATCCCCAACCACTGGGCTCCATATTCACCCCCTTCACCACTAGTACACTGTGGCTACATAATGCAAAATCTATAGGATGCATTGCTGTAACTCACTAAAGTTATTTAGACAGCACATCTTTCCCTTGCAACCTCTACCACCAAGTAGTGCAGCAGAATAGAGACTGAGTACTCTGACATGTTCTGACCTCTCAAAGCTTCTCAACCATCTGCAAGGCTGAAGTCAGAAAGTGATGAAACACTCACGAAGTGATGTCATCAAGCTGGCTGAGCAGCCAATCACACTGAAGAATTCTCAGACAGCAAACCAGGAAGTAAAATGCACTGATTTTCCTTCATATTTTAAATCATTTTACAAAGAGCGAAATAAAGAATGGGAGATACACATAGGATTAAGATAGAAGCTGAAATATCAAAAACTTAAAAATTCTATGGGTTTTAGTATTTTTTTTATTATTATAATGGAAAAATTTGACATTCCACAAATATACAATTAGTTTTTCAGGGCTAGAACAGTTGTTCAGCAGTAATTATGACTCAGTATGCCAGTAAGAACCCATTACACATTCAACAAGGCTTAACTTTTTTTTTTAAAAAGAAAAACAGCGATATTCCAGCGTAAAATGCCCTTTTCGTCAGTTCAGTGATTTCAATTGATTGCTGGCTCCGGGAAGTTCAACAGCGCACCCAGTGGAGGAGCACGGAATGACTCTCAGCGACTTCTGGATTTCCACGTTGAATTGCACATGCGCACTCCAGAAATTGTCAGCTTCACAAATGCAATATGTCAGCAAACGCTGAACAGTTTTGCCGTCATTACAATCGCAAATTCCAGGCCATTGTATTTTATTGGATGTAATTGCTTGCTAGAAGTTGGAGGATCCATTTTTACGTAAATATTTACTTAAAATTATTTAATGAATAAGAAAATGTTTGTAGGTGAAGATGCAGTTATTCTGCACAAATTGAAGTGATTTGCTCAAATATTTATTGCAGGTATGACGAGTTAATTTATATTAGCATTTAATCTGCGACTCTGAAGCTGATTAACAACTTTGTTCATGTTCCAACAATCTTGACATTGATGTAATGATGGCACAATGTTATGCATTAAGGCAAGTTCACAATGGACACCCAAACTCTGGGACTGGAACCGCATACAAGACGGATTTGTACTTCTGGTGTGAAATCGTCATAACTCGTCATACCTGCAATAAATATTTGAGCAAATCACTTCAATTTGTGCAGAATAACTGCAGCTTCACCTACAAACATTTTTTGATTCATTAAATAATTTTAAGTAAATATTTACGTAAAAATGGATCCTCCAACTTCTAGCAAGCAATTGCATCCAATAAAATACAATGGCCTGGAATTTGCGATTGTAATGACGGCAAAACTGTTCAGCGTTTGCTGACATTGCATTCACACAGGGTTTCAATTTGTTTCTTGAGTACCATACAGAGCAAGATCCAAAATAACTTATACTCTAACTTGAGCCTTAGTGAAGTGGGGACCATTTCACTTCAACACTAAAGTTGTAGTATAAAACCCTAAGGGGGTAATTTTCCTAGGATACGTTAGGTGTTAAAGAGCCTCCGAGGTTGCCAAGATGGGGTCTTGAGCTGCAACGATGGTTTAGCCCGCGTTTAGCGCAAGACGCCATCTTGGTAAATAAGTTGAAGCGCACGCTAAGAACGGCAACCAAGGATTGTTAAGGCTCTGATTGACAATTAAATTGCCTCTGAGCGCGCATTAAGGAGGCTGCATACAATTTTGGTGGCTAGCATTTCAATTAACGACCTCTCCTAACTGCGACCAGCTGAACGAGAGTAAACAAGTCATTGCTGACGATTTCTAGTGCTATTTAAAGCCATGTTTAGCTTTCACTGTTCACTTGCATTTGAAGACGACTCTTGAGATACATCGGGAGACATTCTGGAACACTTTGTCAAGACTTCACCAAACTCTTATCAACATTTTCCCTGGAGATTCTCTGAGGACTTCACCGAAAGAGAGTGAGTGCTGTGCTACTGTACCTTATAGGAGTTAGCTATAGGGTAGACTTGGTCATGGGGATCTTAGTAGGGGTCCTCCTTGGTCTGGAGGATGAATGGAAGGAGATGAGGCCAGGCAGAGAAGCACTAGCTGCTGGAGGAGAGAGGGACAAGAGGACAAGGTGAGCTTCATCCCCTCCTGTGGGTACAAGACATCCCTCCTCCACCAGAACCTCCAGTGCCGCATCTGAGAACCTGTGCTCCCTCAGCCCGAGTCATCCTGAAACATTCTCGTCAGCCAGCATACTCCACACCTTCCGTGGAAATGGGTGCGTGGAGGCTACATATAATCGCTTCATGAAAATTGCTTCTAATCAGCTAATCGGTGCTAAACCTGCAGGTGTCTGTTTTAGTGCCTCCAGACACATTTAAATCATGGTTAATCATCAATTAGCCCTAAATGTCTGTTTTAGTGCCTTCAGGCATGTTTAAATCATGGTAATCATCAATTAGCCCCAAAATATCTAAAACCAGACTTTCAAACAGGCGTGTCCAGCACAGCATCCACTTAGCACCTATTTTCACGACAACTTTTACTCCACAACTCTTAACCATTCATAATCATAGAATGATACAGCACAGAAGGAGATCATTTGGCCCATCATGCCTGTACTGGCTCTCTGGTAGAGCTATCCAATTCCCACTCCCCTGGTTTTTCCCTATACGCCCTGTAAATGGGTTCCCTTCAAATATTTATCTAATTCTCTTTTGAATGTTACTACAGAATCTGCTTCCACCACCCTTTCAGGCAGTGCATTCCAGATCACAACAACGCGCTACGTAACAAAAAAAATGTCCTCATTTCGCCTCTGGTTCTTTTGCCAATCATCCTAAATCTGTGTCCTGTGGTTACTGACCTTTCTGCTACTAGAAAGTTTCTCATTTTATCAAAACCATTCATGACTTTGAACACCTGTATTAAATCTCTTCTCAACATTCTCTGCTTCTCCAGTCTCTCCACATAAAAGTCTCTCAGCCCTGGTACTATTCTAGTGAATTTCTTCTGCACCCTTTCCAAGTCCTTGACATCTTTCCTAAAGTGTGGTGCCCATAATTGAACCCAATACTCCAGCTGAGGCATAACCAGTGTTTTATAATGGTTTAACATAACTTCCTTGCTTTTGTATCCTATGCCTCGCTTAATAAAACTAAGGATCTCATATGCTTTTTTTAAGCCCTGTCACCTTCAAAGATTTGTGCACATACACCACCAGGTCTCTCTGTTCCTGCACCCCTTTTAACATTGTGCCATTTAGTTCATATTGCCTCTCCTCATTCTTCCTACCGCAATGTATCACTTCATACTTGTGTTAAATTTCATCCGCAACGAGTCTGCCCATTTTACCAGTCTATGTACTCCTGAAGTCGGTTACTATCCTCATTGTTTACTACATTTCTGAGTTTCGTATCATCTGAAAAAATTGAAATTATGCCCCATATAACCAAGTTCAGGTCCTTTTATATCAAAAAGAGCAGTGGTCTTAATACTGACCCCTGAGGAGCACCACTCTATACGTTTCTCCAGTCTGAAAAACAACTGTTCACCACAACTCTCTGCTTCTGATCCCTTAGCCATTATTATATCCATGCTGCCAATGTCCCTTTAATCTCATGGACTTTAATTTTGCTAACAAGTCTAATCATGTGGTATTTTGTTAAATGTTTTTTGAAAGTACGTATACACACACACACACACAAAACCCCAACTGCATTACCCTCATCAACCCTTTCAGTTACTTCGCCATATAGAATATTTTTGTCGGGTTTGTTTTTATAAGCAATGTTTTGCAATTTTGCACTACAGTAAGAATTTCAAGTAAAAACCCTTCAGTAGAACTCCGCATCCATCCAGTGTAATCATTTCATACTTCAGTAAAACATAATGTAAGGTGTGTCACATTTTTGTACTATGTTCACTTTAATTGTGAAGAACATCCAGCATTACAATTTGATTAAACATTTGATAAACATTTCCTTCCAGACTTGGGTAATGTCTACAGAGTCAGCATTTTGAGTTATGTAACACCAAGGTAAAGAATTTCTAATCATCTAGATTTTCCACTTTGGTGGAAGCAATTTCAAGTGATAAAAAAGACCATTACACACAAACGTACTGGCTTGGAGGTGGGGAAGGGGAGGAACAGATTACAGGATTAATCAAGGTCTTCAGTAATTTAGCAAACATGGAATTATATGTGGGATCCCAGAATATTGGTTTGTTGAGTTCTATTGAAGGGTTTTTACTTGAAATTCTTACTGTAGTGCAAAATTGCTTATAATTTTGTTAAAGCATATTGGTACTAATAACAAGTCTAGTAACAATACTGTCGGTTCTTATACAAAAACTCCCAACTGGAAGAAGTGTTCAAGTTTCAGCTTTGCTTTCAAAAAAATGTCAGTTATATTTATTCAGTGCATGCTATCATGGTCATCTTTTATAGATAATGTCAGTGTTGTATCTTAGCCAGCTGAGCTAGCGATCCATTCCTTAGTGTTCAGTTACTGTTGACAGGATCTGTAGCTATGAAAACCCAAGCTAACATCAGTAACCAGTTTAAAACTGTCAACAAGATGTTGATGTTCAAATGGTACAGTATCTAAGCTGAATTCAGATCATACACTATCATTTGTTGTATGATCTATGTAAACCTACTGTTTTGACGGGGGTTCTTATTTAACATTACCTGTATTATGAAACAATGACAGAATCTTTCTACAGGAAAATCAATTTCCAAAGATAAAGAAAAAAGGGATCAGTAGTTCTGCTGAAAGAAATACAGCACAAGTGAAGGATGGAGCACAAAAATACTGTTGGAAGCACAGAAACTAGACAAAAATCCACACATTAGACATGAAGAAAGTAGTCAATAACTTAAAGGAGCTTGGTGGTGGGGAAGGGGAGGAACAGATTACAGAATTAATCAAGATCTTTAGTAATTTAGCTATGTGGGATCTCAGAATATTGGTCTGTTGATCACAGATCTAAAATTCTAACTTTTCCAATTTCCTCTTTGCACTTTTGATCATCAAAGTTTAACAAAAATTAAATACATGACACAAACCCATAATAATTTGATACTCATGGATCAACTCCCAAACAGTTCAGGCAACTCTAAAAATCAGATAGCTGGATTTAGCATTCTATTGGATCCCAGAAATATTTACACAAGCAACTCTTTACCCCAGGGACAGGGAATATTGGAGAAATCATGATCATTATGGAATTTAGCCTGACCAGATTAGAAAATGACTCAGTACAAGTGAGCAAAAATGTAATTAGTTTAGACTACAGTTGATTTCCAAACCTTTAATTTATTGGACCTATTTAAAATTAATTTATAAACTCAAGGTCTCCAAGGGAATGAGTTGAATTAGTGTATTATATAATGCAACCAAATAAACTTTTGACCCCTAAATTCAAACCGACATATGCCACATTTCTAACTCTATTTGAAGTAATGCAACTGTATAGCATTCCAGCACATTCTTTATATTGTGGTAGATTTTACATTCATTTTGATTCTCATTCTAAAATGAAAATAGCATGCAATATTTACATCTGTGTTAATTATGAATTCAGTTAAATGCCTCCAAAGTTTGGATAGGCCCCAATTTTCATTAGTTGCTTTATTCCTTCTTCCCTCCTCTACATTCAGCACAATGCTTCATTAGGTAATCAAATTGCAATGAATGCAGATTCTAGTAGAGCCAAGCATGGAGAATTCAAGTATAAATTTACTGCAGCACAGATTAGCAGAAAGGTTACCCATTAAAAGATTTGAGGCTAATTTTAGGATCCCAGAGGATAATCTGAAAGAGGTAGTGAATTAGTGGTGGAACATCTCATTTATTGCCTTAAAGTTATGCACTGCTCAAGTTAGTGTATCAACTACAACTCTTCAAAAATGCAAAACAATGCAGAGATTACATTCCAGGTGTAGACCCTTCTACTTGCACCAAGAAATTCCAAATGGAAAGCAATTCTAGTGAGAAAATGAATAACTGTTGAAGTAGATCATGATCACGGACAGTATGTAACTACAGGCAAAAAAGAGCATGTGGAAGATGACAAAAGTACATTCCTCAAACATTTTTAACATGCAGAAATATTGGAGCATGGAATTCGGAAACATTAAGCATTACCCTGCACTATAAATTTTTGAAAAAGCAGCATGTCCGGTTAGCCTATCGGTAGTAGGGAAAATGCTAGAGTCTAATATAAAGCATGTGATACTTAGAAAATATCAATGGGATTATTCAAAGTCAACATGGATTTATGAAAGAAAAATCTCGTTTGACAAACCTACTGGAGTTTTTCGTGGATGTAACTGATAGACTAAATAAGGGAGAACCAGTGAATGTAGTGTATTTGGATTTTCAGAAGGCCTTTGATAAAGTCCCACATAAGAGGTTAGTGTGTAAATTTAAAGCACATAGGATTGGGGGCAATATACTGGCATGGATTGAAAATTGGTTAACTGACAGGAAGCCGAGATAAACGGGTCTTTTTCAGGGTGGTGGGCAGTGACTAGTGGGGTATCACAGGGATCAGTGCTTGGGCCCCAGCTATTCACAATATACATATATAAATAAATGATTTGGATGAGGGAACCAAGCTGCAAGGCGATTTTAGATCGGTTGAGTGAGTGGGCAAACACATGGCAGATGCAGTATAATGTGGATAAATGTGAAGTTATCCACTTTGGTGGGGAAAAACATGACACAAAGTATTATTTAAATGGTAATAGCTTGGGAAATGTCAATGTACAGAGGGACCTGGATATCCTTGTACACCAGTCATTGAAAGCAAACATGCAGATGCAGCAAGGAGTTAAGGCGGCAAATGGTATGTTGGCCTTCATTACAAGAGGATTTGAGTAGAGGAGCAAGGATGTCTTACTACAGTTATACAGAGCCTTGGTGAGACCACACCTGGAGTATTGTGTACAGTTTTGGTCTCCTTACCCAAGAAAAGATGTACTTGCCATAGAGGGAGTGCAACAAAGGTTCACCAGACTACTTTCTGGGATGGCAGGACTGTTGTATGAGGAGAGATTGGCATGTATTCACTAGAGTTTAGAATGAGAGGGGGATCTCTCATTCTTCTAAACTCTAGGGGTGTAAAATTCTGATGGGGCTGGACAGACTGGATGCAGGGAGGATGTTTACCCTGGCTAGGAAAGCGAGAACAAGGGGTCACAGTCTCAGGATATGGGGTAGGAAATTTAGGACTGGGATGAGGAGAAATTTCTTCACTCTGAGGGTGGTGAACCTGTGGAATTCTCTACCACAGAAGGCTGTGGAGGCCAAGTCACTGAATATATTTAAGGAGATAGATTGATTTCTAGACATAAAAGGTATCGAGTAGTGTTTCGGCCTCAGTTGCTCCTGATTTTTTTGGAGAACTGGTGTAGAACGGAGTATCTTAGAAATTCAAAGTCTCGGCATTTAGTTTGCTCCAGTTCTAGTCAGTTAGAACAGTTTCACTTTGGAACAGAATTTCTTTTTCCAAAAGGGGGCGTGTCCGGCCACTTACACCTGTTTTCAAAGTTTCGGCAGTGAAAACTTACTCCAAACTAACTTAGAATGGAGTAAGTGAAGATTTTTGTACGCTCAAAAAACCTTGTCTACACTTTAGAAGATCAGGCGTAGGTTACAAGTCAGGCGTAGGGAATTGGGGGGGTGGGGGGGCGCGGTTTAAAGGGAAGTTTACAAACATTAAACACTTCAGTTTTACAAATAAAGTGCCATCATCAATAATAAATGATAAAAACATTAATAAATCAATCAAAAAAAAATTATAGAAATAATTTTTTTTTTTAAATCAATAAATAAAACATTTTCTACTTACCGACTGCAGCACCGGGAGCCCTCCAACAGCGTGCTGGGATGCCCCCCCCCCGCCCCCAGTGTGTCTCTGTCAGTGTCTCTATCTCTCTGTCTGTGTGTCTCTCTCACTCACTGTCTGTCAGTGTCTGTGTTTCTGACAGCGAGGAGAGGGGGAGGGAGGCATGGGGGAGGAGAAGGAGAAGGAGGGGAGGAGAAGGAGGAGGAGGGGGGGGGGGGGGAGGAGGGGGAGGGGGGGGGAGGAGGAGGAGGAGGAGGGGGGGGGGAGGAGGAGGAGGGAGGGGAAGGGGGGGAAGGGGGGGAGGGGAGAAAGGGAAGGGGGGGAAAGGGAAGGGGGGGAAAGGGAAGGGGGGGAA
Source organism: Pristiophorus japonicus (assembly GCF_044704955.1). Lineage (NCBI taxonomy): Eukaryota > Metazoa > Chordata > Chondrichthyes > Pristiophoridae > Pristiophorus > Pristiophorus japonicus. The sequence goes on from NC_091985.1 coordinate 173,287,505, forward strand.
AGGGAAGGGGGGGGAAGGGAAGGAGGGCGGGGGGGGAGGAGAAGGAGGGCGGGGGGGGAGGAGGGCGGGGAGAAGGAAGGGGAGAGGGCGGGGAGAAGGAAGGGGAGAGGGCGGGGGGGGGGGGGGAGAAGGAGAAGGAGGGCGGGGAGAAGGGAAGGGGAGAAGTGGAGAAGGAGGGGGGGGGGAAAGAGAGGAGGGAGGGGGGGGGGAAAGAGAGGAGGGAGGGGGGGGAGAGAGAAGGGAGGGGGGGGGAGAGAGGGGGAAGGAGAAGGGGGGAGGGGAGCTGAACGGGCCCGGTCGGGCCCAAGACTTCGGGCAGGGCCCGTCCCCAGCACCAGATTTCCAGGTAGGTGGCGTTGGGTCGTTCGGGTCCGGGGTACAGGGTCGGGAGCGCGGGTTGGGTCGGGGGGAGCGTGGGTCAGGTCGGGGGGGGTGGTGGGAGGGAGGGAGGGAGGTTCGGTTCGGGACGGAGGCGGGGGGGGGGGGGGGGGGGGGGGAGCGCGGGTTGGGTCCAGTCCGGTCCGGGGGCAGGAGGGTGAGAGGGAGGTCAGGTCAGGTGCGAGGGAAGGGAGCTCTGGTCCGGTCCGAGGGGAAGCAGGAGTCTGGTCGGTATCGGGTCCGGGGTGGGGGGGGGGAAGCGCGGGAGTCTAGTCGGGGTGGGGTGAGCGGGAGTCGAGTCGAGTCGGGATGAAGCGGAAGCTGGGCGTGGGAGGCAGCCTTATGCACGCAGCCCCAGTGAGGCCATTCGGCCAGGGCTAGGGGCTTCGGGCCCCTCCCACACAGTTTTGGGCGCCTGGAGCTACTGCACATGCGCGCCCACTGTTTTAGCTCCGCCCCCAACAGCTCGTGCTGCGTCGCGCCCGACTCTCGAGGACCAGCAGGGAGCCGGAGAATCTAAGTTTTTTTTTTTAGGCACACTTTGTGGCGCGAAAAACGGGCGTCCAGGGCGCGGCCCTAAACTTGGGCCCATGGTGTTGAAAGAGGATCAAACATGATCATACTGAATAGCAGTGCAGGCTCGAAGGACCGAATTGCCTACTACTGCTCCTGTGTGAATGATAGCATACATTGGTATGCCAATGCAAAAGGGCGCTCCATACATAAAGTTCTACTCTAATTAACATGTGGAATATAAAGGGTTATATATTTCCTTCCAATCACCTCGCCATGAGCCTGTACTTCACCATTGCTAAATCACTGTCAGCACTGAGTAGTAGTTTCAAATTTCCTTACTCTCCACAGAGACTCTGGCTCTTGCAGAGTGCTTTAGTGGCCACCAACTGCAACAACTACTCCCATCCAATTTATCACCGTCACCCTTATCCGACATTCCACAAGCTTGCCACAGTGATGAATTGCTCCGTTACTCACCCTATGCTAATCTGTGGCTGACGCAAGTGTATATTTCTGACTGTAGACACTTGGCAATATTGAAATTCAACACAACCAGCAACAACTATGGGCATTAAAACAAGTTAGTTTTACTTTTGAATAACTATTACTGAAGTACAGTTAGCAAATCAATAGCTGCACTTGCAATTTTTATTTAGGTAGCTGTTACTGTCAGCCTTGCATTATTTCATATTTTGAATACACTCTTTTGTGCAATAACTGTTTTTAAATGGCATACTTCAAGTGAACTGAACCATCAGCTCTTCCCTCCTCAAAAGGTGATTGGAGATGGAAGTAATCTGTATCCTGATTTACTGTTGCATCATAATTGCTACCTTTTACTTGCCATTCAATACGAGCCCTTACAATCTCTAATACCAGAGGGTGACAGATTACACATATTAACATAAAGCACCAGTTGATGTTGTACACAATTAAGAAGGTACAAGATCTGCTTTGGCAATCAACACCATGCTAGTCTCTGGTGAGACAATGAAATGTGTCTCTTTTAAATGCCCTGTCACATCCGGAAAATGAAATTTAAAATTTGATTTGGGAGCAAGAGATGGGACTGAATTTCTACTGCTGATTTACCCTTCTTCCTCCCAGAAATACAGTAATGACAAACTGTTGGGCTTTGCTACATCATTAAGGATGATATTATAATAAGTGGAAGAATGTCACAAAATGCATCAGCCCTGAATGAGAACCTGAATTATGTTTCAATAAAGACAGAGGTCACTGAGCGAGGGCATTTCATTATTCCGCAGTCCCCTTAGCAAAGCACATTTTCGAAGAAGTACAGTGAAGCCCAGTGGTTCCTGTGCCAAACTCCTGCTGTACTTCAATCAGTTTGAGCCGTCAGCCTGGTCAGGTAGTTAGCATAACACTGCTGTCAGCTTCAGAGCATGGAGAAAACAAAATTAATTACAAGTCTAATTATGATATTTTTTTTAAATCTCGAAGTTGCATAGCTGGCGATTGTCCAATATGTCAAAGGCACAGAAACATTTCTAATATATCTACAAAGCATACTGACTGGCTCACATTTCATTTTCATGATACAGATTTTTTTTTTTAAAAGTACCAGATCATATCCCTAAAGAAATTTCAGCAAGCCTTTGGACATCATGACAGTTTATCTTTTCCAGATCCTTTAGTTCTCCCCACCATTATATCCCCATCAAGGACCTTTCTTCTCATCCAAGCCTCAACTTTGCATGTTGCTCCATTTCTAGAGCTCCTACTGTTCAACTTGGCTTTGTCAATTTTTCAGGCTTCCACAACTCAGCACCCATTTTATATCCACAAGTGTGTTTTTACCCCTCGCTTATTTCATTGCTTATTTCAACTAGCTTCCAGCCACCTATTTTTTGATTAGTTCTCCATGGCTGCCTCGAGCCGGTTTAATTTTTTTTCCACCTTTGGTGCAAGGTCCTCCCACAGGCGTCTGTTCCCTCCTCCTGCTTTCACCCGTGGAGTCAAGCAACTTTAAGCAGTCATGTTTACAAATAATTAAACTCAACAGAGGCTCTATACAAAGTAGCAGAATTTCAATGTGTATTTACCCATAACCATCTCGAATGACAGTTTTTTAAAATTCAATCCAATCCTTCATAATGCATTTATGCACACATAATTTCAGGAGTGCAAGAAATACATTTTCTGTGAAAAAGTTGCATTATACTATTTGACCCACTTTAAAAACTTGTTCTAATTGCTAAAATGGATGATACTGATAAGTTTGCAATTGCAGTCTGCTGCGATGTGTGGCCCTTCACTGGCCTAACCCTGTAACTCATGAAAAAAATGCACTTAATAGTAATAACCTAAATTTACATTTGTATATAAAATCTATTTTGTTCAACAAATGTAATTTCATCAGGTGTGGCATCCTGGGAAATAAATGCACCAGAGTATTTTGACTCTTGACAATGAGATCAGAGACAGTTTCACCTCACTTTGAAGGGATCATCCAGAGCAAGATAAAAACTAACCCATGCCACTCCCCATGTATTACAACTGCAAACCGCCTGATACAGACATAACAAGCCACACAAATGGCTTCTGAATTTTTGATCATCAGAATTGGACAATTTTAGGATTTAAAAAATAAAAGCTTACACATTTTACTGAACCATACAAGCCAGACAGATCTCTGGTTCGATTCCAGTCAGTGTTGAATTAGCTGGTCACAATCATTGTTACAATCCAGTTGCGGGGGGGGGAGGGGCAGTGCAGAAATCTACAAGGTTTAGCTCCTGATCCGGTCACCTTTGCTGGAAAGTAAATGTGTGGGCAGGACCGGGTTCAACTGCCAAACTTTCGCTGTGAATACTCACATACATAGTGAAGTACCTAGAGGCTATGAGAATTTTTAGGAACTTAACCCTACCATGGAGTTTTAAAAAATTCATTCTTGGGATAAGGGCGGTGCTAGCAAGACCAGAATTTATTGTCCATCCTAGTTGCGCTTGAAAGGGTGGTGGGGAGCCGTCTTCTTGAACCGCTGCAGTCCATGTGGTGAAGGTACTCCTACAGTGCTGTTAGGTAGCAGTTGCAGGATTGTGACCCAGCAACCATGAAATGTACTGCAATATAATTCCAAAAAACATTTTAAACCGCCCACGAGGATCTGGAAGAAAAAGGGTAAGTGATAATAAAAAAAACAATTTATTTTCAAAATCTGTTAGGGTGATTTTAATTTACATGTCTTGGGAATGTTTTTTTGGATTTTTTAGTTAGGTTTTTTGAAAAATTATTTTTATATTTTTTGGGTGTTAGGCCCAACCCGAAGCCTCGGTGTAAATCTTTGTAGATTTTTTTAAAATTTTCGCGCATTTTCTTTCGGCACGGCTCAATCTAGCCAAAATTGCACTTTTCTGCCCAGATTGGGGGTACAAGGCTCATATTTTTCGCTGGACGGATTTTAATTTTTTTTTTTTCGGGAAGTTTTCGCTGGCGATAATCTTCCCAGCCTTAGTGGTTTTTTGGGTAGCAATCGGATGCTGGCGGGCTTTGGGGAAATTCTAGCCCCATGCATCTGCTGCCCTTGACCCGATAGGGGGCAAGGTTGCAGCTTTGGGAGGCGCTGTTGAATAAGCCTTGGCGAGTTGCTGCAGTACGCACTGTAGCTAGTACACACTGCAGTCGCAGTGCACCGACGGTGGGAGTGGATATTTAAGGTGTTGGATGGGCTGCCAATCAAGTGAATTGCTTTGTCCTTGATGGTGTCAAGCTTCTTGAATGTTGTTGCAGCTGCACCCATCCAGGCAACACCTTGGGATGAGTAGAGAAATTGAAAAAAATTTTTTACAAATTTATGAGACAGAAAATTAAGTTGTTCTGGCCTATAAATTGGGGAGAAATTTTTGAAAAATGTATCTATTAAAATGAAAAAAAAACAAGCCAAGACACTTAGATTTGAGCATGTATGTGTGGAAGAGATTGGTTAACACTAATTCCTACATTTCCCAATTAATTATAGAGGCCGGATTCTCAAGATTGGCATTGCTGTGCTTGCTGGCATTGCTCAGTTTATTACTGAATTTAATATGAGGAATACCAATATCTAAATTTTTTTTAAGCTATCAAAACTGCATATACATACAAGTGCATTTAATATACTGTATCAGAAAACACTTGTGAAGAGTAACAAGCTTTAACCTTTTCCCTCTTGCTGATTTGGCAACAAGGCATTGGTTTTCAAGCCCAGCCCAGATTGGTGGGATGAAACTCTGTTGGCTGGCTATAAATGTCCTACTTGCAATGCAATTGTGCAGTCTCAGTCAAGTTCCTAATGGGCATGGGCCCAAAGCACAAAATTTACCTTAATTCAGCACCAACTGGCGCCAAATTGACAATTTATCTCATTGGAAATGGAAAATTATCACATTTTTGAAATTTAAACTGAGACAAGTTCTTCTGGCAGAGTAGAGGAATATTTATTCTGCATCCAACTTTGCTATTGCTTACCTGCATTTTGATAAGTAACCAAAATAATTTAAGACAGCTCTGTTTCCGCACAGAAGCTCTTCAACAACTTAAGTCAGTCACTCATCTGGTATGCAATGCTAATACTGTGGTGCATGTGAAAAATGTTACAACTTCTTGTCAAAATGTAAATTGGTATGGAAGTCCTGATCAATTACAATACCAATACCTCATCTGAACTGATTTCATCAGCGAGAGAAGAAATGCCGGAACTTAAACCTTCAACCATTTCCAAGAATGGCTAATTCCAGATAACAATTCTAAGCATTAAAGTTACTGCACTGAATACTTCTTAAATTAGAGATATAATTGAAATATTTTGTTCACAGCACTTTCAAATTCCTCCTATGGCCAAGCAGCAACAGTCTCATGCTTCACAGTTCTGGATCATGGCCAAACAGTACTTTGTATTCAAAGGTACAAACCTCTTAAAGAAATAGGAAGTCACCCCTCTTCAAGTCACATACCAAGTACGACAGATACACCAGTCCAATTCTTCTCTGCGCTACCAGCATAACCACTGTTCAGGACAATCAGGACCTTCTCAACCAGCATTTTTAAGACAGTCCCACTTCTTTCTCAACCCTGAGGTAGATAATTGATCACCAGGAGCAGCACCAGGCATACCTAAAAAGGAGCTGCCATCCTGGGGAATCTGTAACACAGCACTACATGCCTGCTTATCAGAGCTAAGCGATCCCACAATCAGCGGATCAGATCAAAGTTCTGCAGTCCTGAATGGTGGTGGATAATTAAACAAGTAATGGGAGGAAGAGGCTCCATGAACAACCCCATCCTCAATGATGCGGAGCCCAGCACGCGAGTGCAAAAGATAAGGCTAAAAGGTTTGCAACCATCTTCAGCCAGAACTGTTGAGTGAATGATCCATATCGGCCTCCTCCTGACATTCCCATCACAGAAACTAGTCTTCAGCCAATTCGATTCACTCCACATGATATCAAAAAACAGCCGAGCACACGGGATACAGCAAAGCCTATGGGCCATGACAACATCCCAGTGGTCGTGCTAAAGACTTGTGCTCCAGAACTAGCCGTGCCTCTAGCCAAGCTGTTCCAGTACAGCTACAACACTGGCATCTACCCGACAATGGGGAAAACTGCCCAGGTATGTCCCGTCCACAAAAAGTAGGACAAATCCAATCCAACTAATTACCGCCCTATCAGTCTACTCTGCATCATCAATGTGATGGACGGTGTCGTCGACAGTGCAATCAAATGGCACTTACCAATAACCTGCTCACAGTTTGGGCATCGTCAAGACCACTCGGCTCCAGACCTCATTACAGCCTTGGTCCAAACATGGACAACAGAGCTTAATTCCAGAGGTGAGGTGAGAGTGACTGCCCTTGACATCAAGGCAGCATTTGACCAAGTGTCGCATCAAGGAGCCCTAGTAAAACTGAAGTCAATGGAAATCAGGGGGAAATCTCTCCAAGGGCTGGCGTCATACCTAGCAGAAAGGAAGATGGTTGTGGTGGTTGGAGGTCAATCATCTCAGTCCCAGGTCATCACTGCAGGAGTTCCTCAGGGCAGTGTCCTAGACCCAACCATTTTCAGCTGCATCATCAATGACCTTTCCTCCATCATAAGGTCAGAAGTGGGGATGTTCGCTGATGACTGCACAGTGTTCAGTTCCATTCACAACTCTCCAGTTAATGAAGCATAGCCGCATGCACAAGACCTGGACAACATTTAGGCTTAGGCTGATAAATGGCAAGTAATATTCACACCACACATGTGCCAGGCAATGACTAGCTCCAACAAGAAAGTCTAACCACCGCCCTTGACATTCAACCATTGCCGAATCCCCCACCATCAACACCTGGGGGGGGGGGGGGCGGTCACTACAGAAACTTAACTGGACCAGCCACATAAATACTGTGGCAGATTAGAGGCAAGTGTCTCACCTCCTGACTCCCCAAAGCCTTTCCACCACCTGTAAGGTAAAAATCAGGAGTGTGATGGAATACTCTCCACTTGCCTGGATGAATGCAGCTCCAACACAAGAAACTCAACACTATCCTAGACAAAGCAACCTGCTTGATTGGCACCCCGTCTACCACCTGAAACTTTCTCACTCCACCACTGGCGCACCATGGCTGCAGTGTGTACCAGCTACAAGATGGTAAGACTTCTTCAACAGCACTCCCAAACCCACGACTTCTACCAGAAAGAAGGACAAGGGCAGCAGGCGCATGGGAACACCATCACCTGCAAGATACACACAATTCTGACTTGGAAATATATCGCTGTTCCTTCATCGTTGTCCTGGAACTCCCTCCTTAACAACACTGTGGGAGTACCTACACCACAAGGACTGCAGTGGTTCAAGGCGGCAGCTCAACACCACCTTCTCAAGGGCAATTAGGGATGGGCAATAAATGCTGGCCTTGCCAGTGATGCCCACATCCCAGGAATTAATCAAAAGAAACCTCATCGATAAGGGACAGATCAACAGCCTGACTGGATGATTAACCCCTTGCTCAATCATAAAAAAGCTCAGTTACTCAAATGATAGGGTGAGTGAACGATCACTGAAATAGTAGCTATTTCAAACCACTGGGGAGCTCAAGTGCTGCTCAAATCATAAACCAAGCAATACAAAGAGTGGTGAAGTTGCAAATGTAATCAATGGTTTATTGGTTGAAAGCAGTAGTTGTGGACACACCTTCTACTTGAAACAACTGTAAATGGGTCAAATGAGCCAAGAGCCGCAGTTACATCAAACCTAGATTATTTTAAAATGACAGATAATGTTAGTAATTCCCCAGCCTGTGTGTCAAAACTCATTCAAAGCTGCTCCTGAATATAAAATGGTGCTGAGTGTGTCTAAACTGCATACATTTTCTGTTTATGTCTGTGGCGTGAACATTACTTTGTTAATAGTTCCACCACTATGAATTAGCCACTAGAAGGAGCAAGCAGTGATCTTGACCAACGGATCCACCACAGGCCCATTCCACGTTCGGACCGGGGTCAAGTAAGGCTGTGTCATCGCACCAACGCTCGTTTCAATCTTGCTGCAATGTTCCATCTCCCCCTCGGCAAGCTCCCCGCTGGAGTAAAACTAAATTACTGGACAAACGGGAATCTGTTCAATCTCCACCGCCTCCAGGCCAGATCCAAGGTCGTCCCATCCTCGGTCATTGAATTACAGTACGCAGACGACACCTGCGTCTGCGCACTAAGGCCGAACTCCAAGTCATCGTCAATACCTTCACCGAGCTGTACGAGAGCATGGGCCTTACACTAAACATCCGTAAGACAAAGGTCCTCTACCAACCTGCCCCCGGCATACAGCACTGACCCCCAGTCATCAAAATCCACGGCACGGCCATGGACAATGTGGACCATTTTTCATACCTCGGGAGCCTGAAAGAAGGGCAGACATAGACGACGAGATCCAACACCACATTCAGTGTGCCAGTGCAGCCTTCAGTCGCTTGAGGAAGAGAGTGTTTGAAGACCAGGACCTCAAACTCGGCACCAAGCTCATGGTCTACAGACCAGTGGTGATACCCGCCCTCCGATATGGCTCAGAGACATGGACTATGTACAGCAGGCACCTCAAAACAATGGAGAAGTACCATCAACGCTGCCTCCACAAGATCCTGCAAATCCATTAGCAGGATAGGCGCACCAACGTCAGTGTCCTCGCTCAGGCCAATATCCCCAGCATCGAAGCACTGACCACACTTGATCAGCTCCGCTGGATGGGCCACATCATCCGCATGCCTGACACGAGACTCCCAAAACAAGCGCTCTACTCGGAGCTCCGACATGGCAGGCGTGCCCCAGGTGGGCAGAGGAAACGCTTCAAGGACACCCTCAAAGCCTCCTTGAAAAAAAGTAACATCCCCACCGACATCTGGGAATCCCTGGCCCAAGACCACCCAAAGGGGAGAAAAAGCATCCGGGAAGGTGCTGAACACAGTGAGTCTCTTCGCCAAGAGAAAGCTGAAGCTAAGCATCGACAGCGGAAGAAGCGTGTGGCAACCCAGGCTCCCCACCCACCTGTCCCTCCAACCACCACCTGCCCCACCTGTGACAGAGACTGTAGTTCCCACATTGGACTCATCAGTCACCTGAGAACTCATTTCTAGTGTGGAAGCAAGTCATCCTCGACTCCGAGGGACTGCTTATGATGATGAGAAGGTGCACAACAGCAGCCCGATAATGACCATATATCCAATTTTCCCCATTAAAGGAAAGATCTGGCTTCCAAATCAGTATTTCCCCACTGTGAAGCATCGAGAACATACAACAGTGACTCAAGTGCTTAAAACTGCTGTGATGAAACTAGCACAAATTAAAATCTGCCACTGAATATCCATGTAATTCCTTTGGGAAATAGAGTAACTTGATAACTTGTTTTCACTACTCCTCAACTTCTCATGCTGCAGTAATAAGGTTTCCTTCAACAATCAATAAAATTGGTATGATCTTTCTACAAAATATCTGCAAAAACACAAGTTTATCAATACAGTAATTTCTTAAGCCATATATTGTTGATTATCTCTGTTTTAGCAAGAGCTTCCCAAATATCTCAGCAAGTAGCTGAGCCACACCCCATTCCCAAGTTCAATCCCTTGGTCGCGGAATTAGATGTTCATGGCTGGGGCAGACCTAAGGCTGAGGGGCAAAACAAAAATAAGCCAGGGTTCGACTATTGCAGATTTTCAGTGATCCTGTTAGAAATGCAGATATATGATGCAGACAGGATCAGGCTCTGCTGTTATGGCTCGAGTATGAATAAGGAGCATGTGAGGGAGTTACTCGAGAGTAACCGGCAGCCATGAAAACGTATTCATACAGGAGTCAACACCGTCAGAAGTGGAGAGGAAGGGATAAAATTGGTAAGATGGTGGCAGCCATGGATCAGTAGATAACACTTCTGCCTGAGTCAGAAGGTTGTGGGTTCAAGTCCCACTTTAGAGACTTGAGCACAAAATCTAGGCTGACATTCCCAATGCAGTACTGAGAGTGCTGTTTTTCAGTTGAGACATTAAACTGAAGCCTGTCTGCCCTGAAAGAATAAAAATTTTAAAAATAAGATTAATTTGGCATATTGAGAAATAGTTGCGCTGCTCCAAGACATGCAAATTTTGACTGGAACAAGAGAATGTTTCTAATCATGTGTCCAAAGAACACGCTGTATTTCAATCTCAACTTAGTGAAGAACACCTACAGTAGTCTCACTACTGAAAGTGCGTTGGAGAGAATCATGACAATCATTCCAAAAATAGGTGAAATCTGATAAAGTATGCAGAGGCATAGAGTTGTCACGATTAGTTGGCAGATGTCCCACTAAGCCAACTCGAGGCATAATTTTGTGGTACACAATATTAATTTGCAGTATCACATTTGAGACCAGTCAGCTTCTGGATGGAAAATCAAAATACTCACTAGACATTTTGGAACCTTAATTGCCAATCTACTATTCTAAAGTTTCTTAATGTGATTTTACTTCACTTCTAGGATTCCTACTTGTGGTTATAAGAAGCTGGAATTAAAATGATAGGATTCAGCAAGTTCAAACCATCTTCTCTTTCTCAACATCCAATTCTCCAATATAGTAAGGATTCAATTAACCCAAATGTTTTACAGTGTACTGGAGAATTTATATTGGAAGATTTTCCTGACCTTTGTTCCTGAGCCACACCCATTCCTCGACGCGCAAAGGTCAAGAAGAGGGGGGAAAATCACACAGTTACACTGCCCCAGGATTTCCAGAGCTCTCCCAGGCATGAAGGACGGAGCTGAACTTGTACCTGCAATAGATGCAGGTCCATCACTAGTGTAAATGAGACAGGAGGAGGTGTCTCAAGTTTTGCACCTCTATTTCCTGTTGTTGCAGACAGGAGCTGCCCAGACTCAAAAATGCCCAAGCAGCAGGTGGAGGACTTGCACCAGGATCCCCCTCAGACTCGAGGCCTGCACCATCACGCCATTTTCCTGCCTTGTTTCCCCAGTGCTAGCCCCAGCTAGGGGCAGGCTTGAGGTGGGGGAGGGGGTGGGCACAGAAGTGGGGTTGCATCCAGGCCACCAACAGCCTGGGACAAACAAGAGTTCTAGCTTGCCCTGGAAAAACACACTACACTTTGGTAGTAATGCCTTTGTCCAGCACCAGGGTAAAGGAGGGCCAGAAAAAATTGGCTTCATATGTTCTCCTCCACTGCCCGAGGCACTAGAAGCTGCAATGTTGCCGCATCAACTTAAAATGAGTTCTGAATCACAGCGCACATTTAACTTTCCCACTAGTTTTATTGACTATTAGCCACAATCAGCTACCCCTCCAGTTAAGCCATTCCTAAAAATCCACAGCTCACATTTTCCCTTGAAACAGGAGGCAAGAGGCATTTCAATTTAAAGTCAAAATTAGCTGGCACACTCCTACTACTGTACCAATTTGGGTGTTCACCCAGGGAGGGGCAGGAGACATCAGCAGCAAACGGCTCAAATTGAATGAAGACAAAATTTAATTATTTTCTAAATTATTGGGGTGGTAAAGTTGTGATTTCAGATACACTTATATGCTTGTGTATTGTTTCCTGGATACAAGCTGCTTAATGTCTTGTAAAGTCTGATGAAAACAAGAAGTGTTTTCAGGTTTTTGATACGAAAGGCAGGAAAATAAAACACAGGTACTTAGAAATAGAACTGCAGCAAATTCTTCTCTACCCTTTACCCCGCCCCCAAGATATCTCAACAATAATATCCCCTTTATATCATTCAGTGCTATATAATAGGCTGTGATTTTTCTAGTTGTAAGCTCAGCTCACCCGCACCAACCTGTGGTGAAGTTTTCACATGGCTTCTTGCAGGAACCTTCCCCCCAGTATAATGCAACCAAAAACTCAAAAGTTGTTTGTGCATCTCATTCATGCTATGAAATCCACCCCACAAAATAAATGGGCAGGATTCCAGAACAGGATCCTCAGTACTGTGCAGAATGAAATAGTTCTCCAAAATAAAGAGGCATAAAACTACTGATCCTACCATTCAGCGACTGTTTTTAATTTTCCTGCCTTGTGATTTTCGGTAAATGTATCAGAATGACGGAAAATTCCAGAACTACCCCTTGCCAAAGATATATGTGCATTCTGATCATATGTTGAGGCTCTATATTTTAGCAGGGTTTAAAAACACATCACAGGAACATAGGAGTAGGCCATTCAACCCCTAGAGCCTTTTCCACTATTCAATTAGCCTCCAACAATGATATGGTAATTAGATAATATAAATTAACTGCAGAAAGCTCACTGTACACATGTGCAGATTTTTAATATCTATTCCTTAAAGCCTCAGTAAACCACATGATACAAATCTAACTGTGGCTTAGTAAATGTAAAGTACCTTATTTTAGTAACTAAAAGGCTACAGGATGCACTGTACAATAGATTAGATCAGATTAAAACAGGAATCATGAGGCTCTCGGGCTGATCAATATCAACCATAAATTCTATGACAAAATATTGAAGTATGATTAATCAGTGCCAAACTGCATCAGATTAAGTAAAGTGCTGAAACTGAACAAATTGAGCTGATCCACTGAGTGAAATGATAAAATCAGCTTGCATTTATATAGCACCTTTAACGTAGCAAAGAATCCCACGGCTCTTCACAAGCGCGTTATCAAAGTTTGACACCAAGCCACAGAAGGAGATATCAGGATAAATGATCAAAAGCTTTGTCACAGAGGTAGGTTTAAGGAGCATCTTAAAGGATGAGAGAGAGGTAGAGAAGCAGAGAGATTTAGGGAGAGAATTCCAAAGCTAGGGCCAAGGCAGCTGAAAGCACGGCCGCCAACGGTGGAGTGTTTAAAACCGGGGATGAGCAAGTTGCCAGAATGGGAGGGGGCAGAGATCTTGAAGGCTTGTAGGGCTGGAGGAGGTTACAGAGATAGAGTGGGGTGAGGCCATGGAGGGATTTGAAGAGAAGTTTGAGAATTTTAAAATTGAGGCGTTGCCAGACCAGGAGCCACTGTTGGTCAGCAAGCACAGGAGTGATGGGTGAACAAGACTTAATGAGAGTCAAGATACAGGCAGCAGAGTTTTGGATGAGCACAAGTTTATGTAGGTAGAAGATGGAAGGCCTGGTAGGAAAGCATTGGAATAGTTACGTTTAGATGTAACAAAGGCATGGATGAGGGTTTCAGCAGCAGCTGGGGGGCTAAGGCAGGGCCGGAGTCAGGCGATGTTATGGAAGTGGAAGTAGTCGGTCTTGGTGATGGAGCGGATATGTGGTCAGAAGCTCATCTCGGGATTAAACACAACACCAAAGTTGCGAACGATCTGACTCAGCTTTAAACAGTTGCCAGGGAGAGAAATGGAACTAGTGGCCAAGGAACGGAGTTTGTGGCGGACACCAAAGACAATGGCTTTGGTCCTCCAAATATTTAGTTGGCAGAAACTTCTGCTCATCCAATACTAGACGTCGGACAAGCATTATGACAAATTTAGAGATATTGAATTGCCCGGATTTTGCGGTAAAAGTAACGGTGAAGCCATCAGCGCTCACTGTTATTAAAGAGCAAGTTGGACAGCAACTTCTGCCCTATATGCGCAGTTAAAGAGTGAAATCTGAAAGCTGCTGTCTGAGTTGTCCTGCACTTCCAGAACTTTGCTATAACAGTATATCGTCGAGAGATTCTGCATTCAAATAGATGGAAGGGCATGAAGTTGGGGGACTTGTGTGCTAGACTGTGTGATAAGTCTGAATTACTGCCAAAATCTCTCTGGCACTGAAAATTAACTTTTACAAGTGTGGAGTCTCATTCCTTCAGATTTTAATTATTGTTGGAAATTTTTAAAAAGTTAAAAGTTTCTTTGTCTATTTTATCTCTTAATCCTATCTTACCTTTCCTCTCTCTATTTTGCTTTCTTTACATGATTTGGCATTGAATTAACTATTCTAACTTACACTTCCTGGTTCAGACTCTGGGTAGCTTAGTAATGATTCTTCAGTCTAATTGGTTAAGGAGATATATAGTTGCTTGTCCTGTTCACACAGGTCTCAGATCCCCTATAGAGGATGTCACACTATTTTGGATTTCTAATCACCGCAAGTTCCAGTGCGAAAGTCTGCGCCAAGTGTAATGAATGACTATCGCTGTTCATTTGCCGCCGAGAACAAAATCCAGGTCATTAAGTTCAACTCGAGTAATACTGCAATGACAGATCTGGAAAGTTATTACAAGACATTCCCTAATGTTATAATAGATGCCAAGTGAATTAATCTGGGATAAATAGGTTGTTGTTTATAGGCACTTTGAATCATTACAACAAAGTTATAACATGCAGCATTTCTGTTTTTCCCCATTTACAGAATGTAGTAAACTGCATCAAGCAAACAAGGGTAGATTAACCCCAAAAATATGAAGTTAAAAACTGCAGAGTCCACATAAACTGAAAACGCAAGGAAATGCTTTTCTCCTTATTGTTCCCTTCCTAAGGCGAGTCAGCAAATTGAGCCACATATTGCAAGCACATCAAATAAGCATTTACTGTTTAATCTTGTATCTATGGCCCCTCATTCTACTATCAACTACTGGAAAGAGTCTCCTTTTAACCCAGATTGATAGAATGGAAGCTTGCATTCACTTCTGGCTCGAAGGGTCCTATCTGACATGAGCTTGGGAAATCTCAACCAGTTTCTAATGGCTATAAGATCATAACGTATAACCACCAGTAACTGCCAATCGCCCACATGGACGTCTGAAGTAGGAAATGGAAATTTCAGACCAGTACAGTGGGGTTGCTTTTCTTGAGCTATGGCAAAGGCACATTGTTGCAGGTTTACTCTGCAGCCGTCTGTGCTGTACCTGGGAGTTGTTGATGCAGACACCAGGTACCAGAAATGGAAAACTGTCCTATTTCACGCCACATCCCTTACTTTAATGAGCATAAAACTTCACGGCTTAGTACTGGCCTGGAATTTGCAGTCAGCAGTGAAGAAAAGGCATTCACCATTCACCCTGAAGAAAGCGCGATCTCTGTGGCGAGTAGTTTGCCTTTTTCAATACTCAAATGATTTCAGCACAGTAGTGGGGATTCCCTAATGCCACCTGCTGTGACAAGCAGCAGCCAATCACATTGCAGAATTCTCAGACAGGAGATAGGAACCTGGTTTTATTCTGACTTTTAAAAAAATGTTGGAGCAAAACAAAGGTTGTGGCTCCCTGATGGGGATAATGTAGAACCTAAAATATCATGAATAAACTATTTAAAAAAAAAGGTTTATTTAGCAGTCAGTACGCTGTTAAAACCCCAGTTACACCTAATCCAAAAGGCCTAACATTTAACAGGATATTTAACAGTGATATTACCGCGGGAAAGTCCAAGTTTTCGTCAGTTTCACTGATTGCCGGCTATTGGGGGGGGGGGGGGGTGCGGGGGGACAGTGCCGGAGCAGTGAATGATTGACTGCGACTTCAGGATTTCCATGTTTAGATGCGCATGCGCTACTTCCTGAAGTTACGGTCAGTTTCAAACTGTTAGTTCGCTGTTATTACCCACCGCAAATTCCAGGCCAATTCAGAAATGGACCTAACAAACTGCAAGTGGATCGAATCACTCGGCCTGCATACTCCTTTACAAAACCACTTGTGCAATGGGATTGTGATTTTGTGACAAATAAAAATTCTCAGAAATGGACAGCATCCGTAAATACAAGAACCTGAATCGAGCTGCTGCCCATTAAGTGTTTCATTATGACTTGAAATGTGGGCTGTACATTCAATTCCATGTATGGTGATTATTTAACTCAGCGAGGACCAAAATAAATGCCACAAAGCTTCCCAACAGTGAAAGAAGAGAATTACAAAAAAAAGTGACTAATCACCATCAGCTGCTTTGACACTGGTCATTATAACAGTACATTCAGAACAGGTTTTCTGCTTCTAGTTTCAGCTGTATATGATTTATTTCAAATTCATCATAGGCAATCCCTCGGAATGAAGGAAGACTTGCTTACACCCCCAGTGAGTTCTTTGATGGCTGAACAGTCCGATATGAGAGCCACAGACCCCGTCACAGGTGGGACAGACATTCGTCGAGGGAAGAGGTCGGTGGGGCTGATTTCCCGCGTGCTCCTTCCGCTGCCTACGCTTGGCCTCGTCATGTTCTTTGCGTTGGACTGGAGAGGTTATCTAAAGAAAGTTACCATGCCTACAACGGTGCTGCCAGGATATTCCTACCATCATTAAGGCTGTACAAATATTCAGTAATATTCAATTGCAGGCACAGGTTAAGTTGGCACAATTCTTCGGTGGAAAAACTTGTTAAAAATAATTAAAACCCATGGATTAAAGGGACACTGGCAGCATGGATACAAAATTGGCAAAGGACAGAAAGCAGTTAGTAGTGGTGAATGGTTCTTTTTCAGACTGCAGGAAAGAATACAGGGTGTTCCCCAGTGGTCAGTATTAGGACCATTGCTCCTTTTGATATTTATTAATGACTTAAGACTTGGGTATACAGGTCATCATTTCAAAGTTTGCAGATGATACAAAACTCAAAAAGGTAATAAACAACAAGGACAGTAACAGACTTCAGGAGGACATAGACAGACTGGTAAAATGCACAGACACATGGCAGATGAAATTTAACACTGAAGTGATGCATTTTGTCAGGAACAGAGAAACCTGGGGGTATTTACATACACAAATCTTTGAAGGTGGCAGGACAAATTGAGAAGGCCGTTAAAAATATGGGATCCTTGGCTTTAATAAGAGAGAAATAAAGTACAAAAGCAAAGAAGTTGTGCTAAATCTTTATAAAACACTGGTTAGGCCTTCGCTAGAGTATTGTGTTCAATTCTGGGCATTACACTTTAGGAAGGATGTCAAGGCCTTGGAGAGGGTGCAGAAGAGATTTACTAGAATGGTACCAGGAATGAGGGACTTCAGTTATGTGGAGAGACTGGAGAAGCTGGGGTTGTTCTCCTTAGAACAGGAAAAGTTTAGGGGAGATTTGATAGAGGTGTTCAAAATCATGAATGGTTTCGATAAGAGTAAATAAGGAGAAACTGTTTCCAGTAGCAGAAAGGGCGGTAACCAGTAGACACAGATTTTAGGTGATTGGCAAAAGAACCAGAAGCGACATAAGGAAAAATTCCCTCTTCCCCTCTCCCCTGCTGAAAGAGTGATGGAAGCAGATTCAATAGGAACATTCAAAAGGAAATAAATACTTGAAGGGAAAAGATTTACAGGACTGGGGAAAGAGCAGGAGAGTGGGATTAACTGGATAGCTCTACCAAAGAGATGGCAGAGCACGATGGGCCAAATGGCCACCTTCTGCTGTGCTGTATCATTCTATGATTCCATGAAAGCACTAACAATTCTAAGACATACTGTAATACAGACTGTTGTAAAAATGAAATTTGTACTTATGCAGATAATTGGTAAACAATTCGTCTGTACGCTGAATGTATTGAAAAAAAAATCCGCTTTTTTTTTTAAAAAACCACCATGTCCCACACCATGCATCATTCCACAATCGTGGGTAGGGAAGGGGGAATAACCTTTTGAGGTCATGCCAATGTTGCCCTTAATCCAGCCCTATGAAATGTAAAAAGCAGAATACAGCAACTAATGCTCCAAATTTACCTGCTCTCTGTGGGGAAACACCTGACTTCCATGCAATGCCTCCCCCCTAGCGTGACTGAAACCAAAATCTCACTGTGCAGGAAAGCGAGCAGCAACTCCCATCAGAGTCTTGCATCAAAGTACTGCCTACATTTAGAAAGTTTTATTTGCATGATCGTGGATTATCAATTAAAAAGCAATAGATCCCACCAAAAAGTGCTCCTTGCACATCAAGTTGTTGTAAAAGACCTGAAGCAAATGAAACATTTGAAATGTACTCTTGATATACAGTGGTTCAATTTGTATCTTCTTACAAGAAATGTTTGACGTGCGTACCAGAGCTAGTTCCACTCCATTCCTTAAAACATGGACCACTCTACAGGAAGTGCTTGGAATTTGTTTTGTTCTTTGCACAAAAACTTGCCTGAAACTTTAAAAATGCAAACACAGTTCAGAAGTAGTCTGTTACATATGCTTTGTAAAAAAAAATGCATTAAAGGAGTCTACTTTACATAATTGAAGAGGGGAAGAGCTTATTGAGGGGTACAGAAGAAATATATAGTGTGATTAATTTTTTTCCGGGGGAGGGGGCGGGGTGGAAAGAGGAGAAGTAATTGACCTGAATTTATCCAAGATTGCACATCAGACTCATCGCCATTTAGTTAGCAGTTGCATGAAGATGTCTGTTACTGAGATAAAGGAATCAGACTTTCCTCCATCACAGCAACAATAGCTAAGGGTTTGAATAGAATGGATACCTGAAGAATTTACTTATCTACAAAAGAGCTATGACTTTTTAATGTGCAATCCAAAAATCATATTCTGACCACAGCAGTAATTCCATTCACCAAGCTTTACGCACAATACCTTTTCTAACTCATTTTTTATACGCTCAAATTCATCATCCTATGAGATCGCTGCATTGAACAAATCCCTATAGTGAAGGTATACCACTTCAAGGTATAGCGCGAGCTGGTGCAGGAGGGCGACGGATGTGGAGAGTGACATCATCAAGATCCAGGTCGGTTTTTGGAGCGTGGGCAGATACAGCAGGAGCTGCGAGAGACTGTAGAGGGACGTGATCTGGGCCCAGGACAGGTGCGAGTTCGGGGCCAGGGACCCAGGGGCAGCACGGACCAGCCCACACTGCGATACGTGTGTGCACGAGGTCCGTGCAGCAGAGCTGGTCTCCAGTTGTCTTGGGTAATCCTTGCCACTGGACCAAGACCTAGCTCGGTCAAGCCCGTGTGGTGGCCATCCCACGTTAAAAAAAATTCACGCACAGGCATCTTCCACCCTTCAGGATGTAGTTCAGGTCCTTCATAGAAACTCCTGTGAACTCAACCTTTTTTGACGTGGAAGCAAGTCATCCTCATTTTGAGGGACCGCCTATGAAGATGATAGTGTTCAGCCCCAACCAAAATAAATTTATAATATTCAACTGTAATAAGTTTCCATTTAAAATGTATTGTGTAGCTCGGATCAACTATTAAATCTGAATTTAAAATTGTACTTTTTCCCATTTGGTTCCTTAAGACAATGCTTTCTCCACTTCAACAAATAGCTAATATTTTGTGATTTAAAGTGTTACTTTTGTTTTTTGTTGATATGATGCTAATTAATTGATTGTCTATCAACTCACCAAAAACGCGCATTACATATAAATATCTTCTACTACAACTGAGAAATTAGTGTGAAAGAAGGGAATGGGAGAGGAGAAAGAAGAACTCCAGTCAATGCAAAGTGCAATAAAGCCCACATAAGATCAATTCCAATTTATCAGCGATCTTAAAAAAAATATAGGGAAACAAGCTGAGTTGGCACCATACAATAGCAACAACCCGTCAGAATCTATCATCATATTTTGTGCTATGAGCAGTGTTTAAGCAATTGTGCTGGTTCTGGTATCTGGATGCACACTCAGTCCTACAGACCACCTTTACTTCAAACATTCACTTTTATGCACCCTCACTCCTCCTGATCTAATGAATCACACCATCTGCACAATGCTAGGCTAGATACTTGATCACCTCCAAAGTACTATAGGCTGCCTGGTAAAATGGAACTGGATTGCAGGCAACTCAGCCCAGCATCACTAACAGTGGTATTACAGCAGTACTACCCAGTTTGCACTTAAATGTTACAATTTTATTTTGAGTTACTGTGATAAAATTGCAAAATTCAAGCCCCTGCTGCCGATTACATCAAATTGAGCTGCTTAGTGTATATTCATCCCATTTATACAGGAGTTGATTATAAAGAACACAACAGCTTTAGTTACTAAATGATAACAACTAAGTTTTGGTCTTGTGCAACTGATCTTATGACAATTACACTTCTGATTCTTTTCATTACAATTATTCTCAGTTATCACACTCGTACATTTTTGGCCTAAAATGTGTGAATCAGTTTACGCAAAACAGATATCGTCATAGGGAGTGAACCTTACAGTGCAGATTATGGACAAACCCAAACAGCCCAGTTTTGGTGAGCGATGCTGCGT
The DNA here is from genome assembly GCF_044704955.1 of Pristiophorus japonicus. Lineage (NCBI taxonomy): Eukaryota > Metazoa > Chordata > Chondrichthyes > Pristiophoridae > Pristiophorus > Pristiophorus japonicus. The sequence continues at coordinate 173,307,999 of NC_091985.1, forward strand.
TTTAACTGATGCAGCTGGCTGTTGCAGTAATGTAGATCGATGTATATTGGAACATTTTTCTTGCAGGACAAGACAATCCTGAACTGGGTTTCTTTTCAAAGTTGGGAGAGTACAGCTAGACTGCATATGCCGACTCAACCGAGACAAGACAAGACTGGACTGCAATTTCCCCCAAACTGCAGGAGGCTAGGAACCAAACATTTACTTTGGAAAGCAAACAATTGATTCCACTGGGAAACAGGCATTACAGTGTTGTATTTTCTCTAGATGATTCAGTACATCCTGCAAACTTCTGAACTTCCAGATTACAGAAATAGCACAAATGAGCAACTTACAATATCAAAACAGATTCCTCCGGTTTCAGCAGTATATTTAACCAAATGGACATGTGCTTAACTGATCATCAGCAAAGTTAAATTTTGGTACTGAAAAAAATTATAAATACTGCACTAGATAAACAGCTATTGAATAGGCTTCTTTATTTACAGCCATTTTTGGAACCGGAGAAGGGAAATTGAAGTAATTTTTCTGCAAGGCCCCATTACCCTCCTTTTTCCCAGTGCTTTCTGGCCTCTCAACTGCAGAGATACCAAGCCTCAGCTCAGCACCTCCCTGTTCAGCTTTGCAAGCTTGGGAAATCAACAATGTTTTGGAGCAGTGAAATCAAAACTATGCTGATAACCTTGCTATTGTGTGTGTAAAAAAAAAAGTGTTTAATAAAAAAAAGCAAGGACAATGCAATAAATTAAAAATATTTATTTCATGTGAAGGAGACTGAACTCTGAAGCAACAAACGACCACCGTTAGAACTCCCTCCCGTAAGGAACAGATTTCAGCTAATTGAATGTTCTCTTCATAGCAAAATTATTGTATATGCATTCCTCCCCCATCCCATTAGATGCAATTAAATTTTAAGCAAAATTATTGCTGTGGAATTACAAGTCTCCCAGGCCTTCATGTGAAGAGGCCACTATTGTGGGGAGTAGTGCAGTAATGGTGGAACTGCATCATCTGTAAACAGAGTCCTGTTTAGGTAATATGCATTGAGGAATGAGAACAAGGAGAAAGAATGGTATGTAGGAGTGAGTTAGAAAGAGAAAAAAAATTCTAGAACTATAAGTTTCTACATGGCAGCACAAAAATTCGACTATGCTACAAGGACTTCATTTCACATTGCGTGAAATAATTGTTGCCGAACAGCAGCTGTGTGTGAAAGGGTTTATTGGTTCAATAGATATGGCATTACTGGGAAGGTATGGCTGGGATTTATTACACAAAATAAAAACTATTTTAAATGTTGATTTACCAGACTTTGTCCCTACATTTGTTTTATAAATATACACGATTCAACAATTCAATAAAGCTGATTGTATAACATGAGCATCACAGTAGAGTACTGCAAGCGATGATTTGGCTGTGATTCTAGAAGTGGGACTCATGTCTTGGTGTGTGGACATTTCAGAAAGTTATTTCTGAAGAATTTTTTATGTCTCATTTCAATGTTTTGTGCTGGGATTGTTGTGTTTTGCAATTGATTTATTTTTCATGAAATTTAACCCGAGTTAATAGCAGCTGTGTAAAGCATTGGTGAAGGCTGAAAGTAGTCTTGTGAAAAAGAGGCATCACATTGATGTTGCAAAATAGCTCAAGAGGTCCCAGCCATTTACAAATACTACATATACATCAGTTTATTATCTAGCTAATGCAATCAGGGACCTGACTCAGACACTGGTGCTCAAAGTAACAAGTTTATACTGTTGACATACACCAATATGTAGCGGTACACATTTTCCATACCCAAGAATTTAACAATTGAAGCATCAAGGCCTTGGGGAATTTTATGTGAAACTATTTTCTCACATTTTCACAAACAGTCCTTTGAAAGTTGTACCTGTAATAGAGGAACACTTTAAAGGCAAAGGGTAGAAAGGGTATCGAGTATGGAGTTTACAGCACATCTCCTTTAAAGCTGTCAGTACACCACTGTAGCTATCTATAGAATTCTTAAAGGCCATAGTAAAAACATCTGAATCACAACAGTCGTATGCTCAGATGTAGCAGTTAGGATGGTAACAACAACAATAATTACATTATTTAATCAATTATTTGAGAATTGGTTTAATGGTTAAGGTCCACGATTAAAAGCATTGCATAATCACACAATAACCCTTAAACTACTATTGAAGTCTTGGTTTTAAAGGTCAGGGTTTAACACTTGCTGTATAAATTGAGAAAATTAAAAAAGGTTTTATTTTTCCTGCAATTATTCATTTGAGTTGTATATTGTGTCTGCAGTTCTATGTTATTCACGTAAACTACTGAATACATTCAAAGTTGGCACAAACATTCTCGTAATTAAATAAACCAACCTCATTTGACAACAGCAAAATTCTCAAAAATCTAAGTGAACTTAGACTAAAACAACCTAGCTTTTTTTTCCAAAATGCATCCAACCCTTGAGGCTGTTGAATTAATTAAACACTATCACAGCATATTACTGAATGAAACAGACTATACAGGTATAACATTTCAGTAAATGTGGATCTGTGCCAGACTACTAGATTTGCAGTATCCAGTACACACTAATAAAATGTTTACACTTATCTGTAAATAATGACCGTATAAACCATTCTGGAATGCCATTTTTTTTACCTTTTTAATTCAACTATTACTGTTTATTTCTGATTTACCCTGCATCCTTAAAAAAAGTCTTGCACTAAAACATGTTAACCTATCATTACAATACTGCTTCCATATCTATCCTGAATCAATGGTGACTATATACAAAAGCAAGTAAAAATAAACCAATTGCATTTTAATCACAGAGATTTTAAGCTTCAAGTTGCACACTATTTTACAACATTAGCTAGGATACAGATACATTACTTTTTGAGGGTACATTTATATTAAATTATCAGGGAACATTAAACAAAAGAGTAAAATATCTTACAGGCACATCAATAAAAAAACAAAGGTTGGGATGGGAATAGGGATAGACAGGATAATCCCACAGGTAACGATAACATGGCAGAAATATTAAATAAGTATTTTGCTTCAGTATTTATCGGAGATAGAACAGGCAGACATGCCATTGGATAGAATCATAGAATGGTTACAGCACAGGAGGCCGCCATTCGGCCCGTCGAGCCTGTGTCGGCTCTCTGCAAGAGCACTTCAGCTAGTCCCACTCCCCCACCCTTTCCCCATTGCCCTGCAATTTTTTTTTACTTTCAGGTACTTATCCAAATCCCTTTTGAAAGCTGTGATTGAGTCTGCCTCCACCACCCTCTCAGGCAGTGCATTCCAGATCATAACCACTCGCTGCGTAAAAAAGTTTTATCTTATTAAATGATGAGATTAGTAATGAGGTAAGTGCATTTAAAATAAAAAAAGAGGGGATATATTAAATAAACTAATCAAACTCAAAAAGGATAAAACCCCGTGTCCAGATGGATTGCATCCACGCATTTTAAAAGAATCGGGAGAGATAGCAGAGGCATTACTGCACATATGTAATAATTTGTTAGAAAAAGGTGTAGTGCCAGAGGACTATAGGCCCCAAGTTTCCACATGATTTGCTCCTGATTTTTTAGGAGCAATTGGTGTAGAACGGAGTATCTTAGAAATCGGAATTCTCGTCATTTAGTTTGCTCCAGTTCTAGTTAGTTAGAACAATTTCACTTTGGAACAGAATTTTTTTTTCAAAAGGGGCAGTGAAAACTTACTCCAAACTAACTTAGAATGGAGTAAGTGAAGATTTTTGTACGCTCGAAAAAACCTTGTCTACACTTTAGAAAATCAGGTGTAGGTTACAAATCAGGCGTAGGGAATGGTGGGGGGGATTTAAAGGGAAGTTTACAAACATTAAACACTTCAGTTTTACAAATAAAGAGCCATCATCAATAAATCAACCAATAAATCAATCAAAAAAATTAATAAGAATTAATTTTTTTTTTAATCAATAAATAAAACATTTTCTACTTACCGACTGCAGCACCGGGAGCCTTCCAACAGCATGTTGGGATGCCCCCCCCCAGTGTGTCTCTATCTCTCTGTCAGTGTCTGTGTTTCTGACGAGGAGGGGGGTAGAGGGAGAGAGGGGGGGGGAGCAGAGGGAGAGAGGGGAGAAGGGGGCGGGGGGGGAGAAGGAGGAAGGATGGGGGGGGAGAAGGGGGAAGGATGGGGGGGGGAGAAGGGGGAGGGATGGGGGGGGAGAAGGGGGAGGGATGGGGGGGGAGAGAAATGGGGGGGGAGAAGGGGGAGGGATGGGGGGGGAGAAGGGGGAGGGATGGGGGGGGAGAAGGGGGAGGGATGGGGGGGGAGAAGGGGGAGGGATGGGGGGGGAGAAGGGGGAGGGATGGGGGGGGAGAAGGGGGAGGGATGGGGGGGGGAGAAGGGGGAGGGATGGGGGGGGGAGAAGGGGGAGGGATGGGGGGGGGAGAAGGGGGAGGGATGGGGGGAGGGATGGGGGGAGGGATGGGGGGAGGGATGGGGGGAGAGAAGGGGGGGGAGAAGGGGGGGGAGAAGGGGGAGGGATGGGGGGGGGGAGAAGGGGGAGGGATGGGGGGGGGAGAAGGGGGAGGGATGGGGGGGGAGAAGGGGGAGGGATGGGGGGGGAGAAGGGGGAGGGATGGGGGGGAGAAGGGGGAGGGATGGGGGGGGAGAAGGGGGAGGGATGGGGGGGGAGAAGGGGGAGGGATGGGGGGGGAGAAGGGGGAGGGATGGGGGGGGAGAAGGGGGAGGGATGGGGGGGGAGAAGGGGGAGGGATGGGGGGGGAGAAGGGGGAGGGATGGGGGGGAGAAGGGGGAGGGATGGGGGGGGGAAGGGGGAGGGATGGGGGGGGAGAAGGGGGAGGGATGGGGGGGAGAAGGGGAGGAATTTGCCTT